>NC_143022.1:74779284-74816784 GCF_057628025.1 Oncorhynchus mykiss
GAACTGATTATGATCATTGAACAAATCGTGTGTTCTGGATCTGCAATGTCTATTGTGTGACTTTTACACATTTTTCCACATTAGCTAGTTTTGTGCTTCTTATTTATCCCAAGAGTACAGAAACCATATCATGTGTCCCATTGATGTATGAATGTGTTATGCAGTCTTAATATTAACCTGTCCTCTTGTTTATAGCATGAAGATGACGGCAGGCTTCACGAGACAGTGGGAATTGTGACGGACAGGACATGAACCATGTGTGAGTAGTGATGATTCGTAGTAACATTTCAGAACATGAAAGAGAGAGAGAGTCAGTAGATGAGAGGCTCTGAAGACTAGCAGAGAGAGAGAGAGAGAGAGAGAGAGAAGGGTGAAAGAGGAAAATATGTAGAGAGGAGAGATAGTGGTTAAGAATGAGAGAGAGAGAGAGAGAGAGAGAGAGAGAGAGAGATTTCCGATATGACTGGGCACTCCTAAAGAAGAATCAACGGGTATTTAAGACTGCAGCCCTACCATAAGGGTCTAAACCAAGAGGTTAACAATGACAGCATACTGTCTCACTTCCAACCGACGCAATACATTATAATCCCACCGCCACTCTCTCACAATGGGATTTTCTCTCTTCTGTTTTTCTTCATTTTCTTTTTATATTGCTTCATGAGCAGAATGAACAAACATACGGTACCTCCTCCTCTCCTCCCTCATTGCAAATATGTATTTTCCTTCCTTTCATTCACTCATTCTCATTCTCTCTCTCTCTCTCCCTCCCTCCCTTCATCCCTTGCTACCTCCTCTGTGTATACCATCCAACAAACATTACATTGTTTGGCTTGACAGTGTTTGTTTGAAATGTGTGACACAATTCATTCATGACACTGATGTTCAGAACAAATAAGGTTATGGGTTGCATGGCTATGGCTGTATGCCTACTGTAGTCTGCCTTTGTAAATGGCATCATGTGAGTGCATCACACACAAACACACACACCCACTGCATGCACATGATTGCCCACGCGTGCGCGCGCACACACACACACATACACACGTACACTATCTCTTTCTCTCTCTGTGCTGTGATTCCTCCCAGCTGGGTTGTGAGGTCAAAGGCTGGTCAGTGGTTCTCTGCTGGTCTCTCTGGGGGTCTCAGATGAAGTGGTCAGCACTTGACAGGTACCAGACTCCAGTGTGTATTGGGTGTGTGTGTGTATGTGTGTGTGTGTGTGTGTGTGTGTGTGTGTGTGTGTGTGTGTGTGTGTGTGTGTGTGTGTGTGTGTGTGTGTGTGTGTTCATGCGTGCGTGCAATGGTGCTTTAGCCAGGAGGGCAGATCGGCCCTGTGCTGCAGAGCATGGAAGGAACAAAGCCACAGGGACAACGAGTCAATGACAACTCTCTTCCTTCGCTGTCTCTCAACCACTTCCTCCCTCATTCTTTCCCTGCCTGTCTCTCTGCACTTGCTTCTCACTCAGACTCATACTTTTTATTTCCTTGAATCTCTCTTTGCCCTCCCTCTTCCCTCCCTCTTCCCTCTCTCTTCCCTTCTTCTTCCCTCTCTCTTCCCTCTCTCTTCCCTTCCTCTTCCCTCTCTCTTCCCTCTCTCTTCCTTCTCTCTTCCCTTCCTCTTCCCTCTCTCTTCCCTCTCTCTTCCCTTCCTCTTCCCTCTCTCTTCCATCTCTCTTTCCTCTCTCTTCCCCTCCTCTTCCCTCTCTCTTACCTCTCTCTTCCCTCTCTCTTCCCTCTCTCTTCCCTTCCTCTTCCCTCTCTCTTCCCTCTCTCTTCCCTCTCTCTTCCCTTCCTCTTCCCTCTCTCTTCCCTCTCTCTTCCCTCCCTCTTCCCTCTCTCTTCCCTCTCTCTTCCCTTCTTCTTCCCTCTCTCTTCCCTCTCTCTTCCCTTCCTCTTCCCTCTCTCTTCCCTCTCTCTTCCCTCTCTCTTCCCTTCCTCTTCCCTCTCTCTTCCCTCTCTCTTCCCTCTCTCTTCCCTCTCTCTTCCCTTCCTCTTCCCTCTCTCTTTCCTCTCTCTTCCCTTCCTCTTCCCTCTCTCTTCCCTCTCTCTTCCCTCCCTCTTCCCTCTCTCTTCCCTCTCTCTTCCCTCTCTCTTCCCTCCCTCTTCCCTCTCTCTTCCCTCACTCTTCCCTCGCTCTCACACACACACACATGTAGCCTGCACACAGTCCGACCTCTCTGACAACAAGTCCCCTGTATGTCCCTGCAGTAGATGGTAAAGAAGACAGTGTGTGAGATGTGGCACGTTCAGCAGCGTGTGTAATCTTCCATAAGATGGTTAGAGATTACACAGGGGTGGGAGTAATTCCACTGGGACTGGGGGCTACCCCGCTGTGTTTGCATACAGTCAGTGGGATCCTGGAAGCCGTACATCGCCACCATACAGATGGACACCGTTGCCTGGATCATTTAAGGGGAGAATTCCTCCGCTTTTTTCAGGACGCTGATTCCGCCATTCGTATGCGCCGTCACGGTCCCTCGTCGCCCGGCCCGGCCTACGTACACTGTGAACGCCACAGCGATTAATTGCTCAGGGTTTAAGTTGTAGAGCTAGTTGGTTGACCAAAGCCGGGGAGAGGGTTTGTTCTCACCACTGCTATCTAAATGAAATTGTCTTTATCCCCGCGGAAAAAAGGAAATGGGAATGAAAAATAATATTTGTTAGATCAAAAAAACATGACATTTTTTTAAACACCATCAAACAAACTTGTCTTCAGACAGACTGAGGCAGTCTTTCTTTCTTTTTTCTTTAATTAAGAAAGCATTTTTTTTATTAAACCAGATGAAAAGGCAACATTAATTCAAACAGTACAGTCGTATTGGACTACTACTAATCTTTTGGTAATTATTTTTTAATTGAATCTTTTGAACACAAAAGCCCTGAGCAGATGCTTGCATTACTTGAGTCCCCCATCGCACTCCGCGCCTTGTATGCTAGACGATGCTCGGCCGTGTGTGAGCAAGAGATGGGGGGAAGTTGAAGAGAAAGAGAAGAATTAAAAAGTGGAGAGGAAGGGGGAAGGAGGGAGGTAGAGTGGACCGGGTGGCAGTCTGTGGAGGTGTAACTTCTGCATAAATGAAAAGCTCAGCAGTCACACACACATGCAAACACACACACACACGCAGTCTTGCTCCACACACGCACACACACACACATTCAGCTGTCATAAATCTGCTGATACACTCAGTATGTTCTAAATGGAGGGGTCATTCAGTTTGAATCGAAACACAGATTGGTGCTTTTTTACCTCCATGTTTTTCCTTCCTTCTCCCTCCAGGAAGTGTCTGGACAAGCATCAGCTCCAAACTTCAACATCTGTAGAGTGCTGATTTGCTGAAGTACATACGATTAGTCTGTATTGTACTGTTCTTTAAGTCTATTAGGTGGACCTGCTGTAAACTGGTGGGGCTTTGGGCACAAAAATATCTCATTTTTATGGTGAAACTAGATGTTGTTCTGACATGTGATCTGCTCTGTAAGTGAGAAATTCGGGAAGTGAGTTCTCAAAGTACTTAAGACGGCCTGATAGATGCGAAGAGAGCTTGGAGAGCAGGCAAATAGGGCTGGTCCATAACAAAGAGACATATTTCACTGTACTCAATGCAACAGCACATGGCTGTTAATCATGTAAAGTCCCCGTCAAACCTAGCCCAAGCAGCCTAAATCACATTACTCATGCATTCTGAGTATGTGTGACTGCAGGACGGTATGGGACAGGATGGCTGTATCTGAGGGACTGCTCTATACCAGCTCAGACATTGGCAGAATAAGAGCTGTCTGATATCTGACACACACACACACACACACACACACACATGCGCGCACACGCATGCGCGCACACACACATACCCACACAAACACACACACATGCACACACACACACACACACACATACACACACACACACACACGCACACACACGCACACACACACACACACACAAACACACACACACACACACACACACATACATACACTCACAAACACACTCACTCACTGATAATGTGCCTTCCACTGGCATACATTTGTAAACCACCCGAATACACCTACAGTGTAGCACATCAATACTGTAAAGTTTACCTGCAGTTTGGAAGGAAATCTGGAGGGTGAATATGCAACATCAAGAGATGCTGCTACCTTTACTAGGGACTTCCTATAGAATAAGTGTAGACATAAGAAAAGTATTTCAGATAGCTGCATGTACATAACATTGGAAATAAAGAGGGTAAATTAATGAATATAATGTTTACGGTCTTCGTATTTTAAGCAGTAGAAGTCCAAAGGTCAAGCTCAGCACTTCCTCAGACCAATAGAGAGCTTGTATGTTGTGTGTTTGTAGGCTTGTATGTTTTGTGCTTGTCACTCAGTTTGGACATGAATGGGAGAAAAAGAGAGAGAGAGAGAACGACAGAGAGAGAGAGATAGAGACAGAATTAGACAGAAAGAGACACAGAGAGTGACAGAGACAGAAAGAGGCAGAGAGAGAGAGAGACAGACAGAAAGACAGACAGAGAGACAGACAGAGGCAGACAGAGAGACAGACAGAGAGAGAGAGACAGAGAGCGAGACAGAGAGAGAGACAGAGAGAGACAGAGAGAGAAAGAGAGAGAAACAAAGAGAGACAGAGAGAGAGACAGAGAGACAGAGAGAGAGAGAGAGAGAGAGAGAGAGAGACAGTGAGACAGAGAGAGAGAAACAGAGAGAGACAGCGAGAGAGACAGAGACAGAGAGAGAGAGAGAGAGAGAGAGAGAGACAGAGAGAGAAACAGAGAGAGACAGTGAGACAGAGAGAGAGAAACAGAGAGAGAGAGAGAGAGAGACAGAGCGAGAAACAGAGAGACAGTGAGACAGAGAGAGAGACAGACAGAGAGAGAAACAGAGAGAGACAGTGAGACAGAGAGAAACAGAGAGACAGTGAGACACAGAGAGAGAGACAGACAGAGAGAGAAACAGAGAGAGACAGTGAGACAGAGAGAGAGACAGAGAGAGAGACAGAGAGAGAAACAGTGAGACAGAGAGAGACAGTGAGACAGAGAGACAGAGAGTGCACTTGGATTGGAGAGGACAGAGACAATGAGAAAGAGTGACAGTGAGAAAAAGAAGTGTTTGCCAGATAATACATAGACAAATAAATAATTAAGTAAACGACCTTGAAAGAAGTCACCTGTCCTCGGAACACAGCCCGTCAACAGCTTGTCAGGGAAATGAATGGTTTGTTGCTGTCACCTGTGACTACGGCTGAGGTCTCTGAACCCAGTCTCAAAGAAACTAAAAGGATTTTTCACATGTATACGCATAGTGATTATCTTTTGACATTGGAAAAACAGAGGTACAGATAAAATGTAAGCTCAACCTGACATATCTTAGAATTGAAGGCAATATGAGTCTATTTATTCACCAAAATAACCCATGTTATGTTTCATGCATTAGAAAACGTTATCTTTTTAGATACTTCCAAGACATACTTACAAATCAGTACTTGAAATATAAATATTACATTTCTGTGAGTGTAGGATTTTGATGTGCAAAGAGCAGAACATTCATGTTGGACAAAGGATATCCAGGGGCCATTTTTATTATCTGTCTGTGTGTCTCCACCCCTGTCTTTCTGTCTCTCCACTCCAGGTGTGAGTAAAGAGCTCACCCCTACAGCATATTCTCATTCCACTCAGTCAAAGTAAAATACCACTAAAAAAAAACATTTTGGTATTTGTTTCATTAGTCCACTTAATACAATCCCCAAAATGTTTTGCATGTCAGCAATCAAGTTTCCAAGATATAGAACTTTCGAAACAGAGCAAGACAGAATATTTACCTTCAGTTTATTGGGCTCTAAAACTGAGAACAGTAGATTGAGAGGAATGAAGTAGGAGTGTCTGGATGTTGCATTGTATTGTTTATGTCGATAAAACTAATAAACAGTTTGAAGCTAGACAAATGTTCAAATGACATGGCTGTATAAATATTGCCATTACTTTTACAATTTTACAATTGTGTTTAGTTTGTTTACGGGCATATTTTTGGTGACATGCTTTATGTCGGATCTACAATATGCTTTTGTGTGAATTTTACCCCCTTTTCTCCCCAATTTCGTGGTTGTTAGTAGTTACTATCTTGTCTCATTGCTACAACTCCCATATGGGCTCGGGAGAGACAAAGGTTGAAAGTCATGCGTCCTCCGATACACAACCCAACCAAGCTGCACTGCTTCTTAACACAGCGCGCATCCAACCCAGAAGCCAGCCGCACCAATGTGTCGGAGGAAACGCCGTGCACCTAGCGATCTGGTCAGAGTGTACTGCGCCCAGCCCGCCACAGGAGTCACTAGTGCGCAATGGGACAAGGATATCCCTACCGGCCAAACCCTTCCTAACCCGGACGACGCTTGGCCAATTGTGTGTCGCAACCTCCCGGTCGCGGCCAGCTGCGACAGAGCCTGGGCTCGAACCCAGAGTCTCTGGTGGCACAGCTAGCACTGCAATGCAGTGCCTTAGACCACTGCGCCACCCGGGAGGACCTACAATATGCTTTTTATCATTACAATGTGATATTCACTTGTTAAAGTGCGATACATTAATTTGAAGGCGGTGGTGCTTTGTCCACTGTAGAATGATCTGATGACACAGAACATATTTAACACAACACCGTTTAAACATATTCATTGCCATTCTTCGAAAGCTGCTGCTTGCTTTTTGTTGAAAGGACTACATTATAATTCATATTCAATTGCTTAAGGGCCTATATGACTCCATAAATTGAATAATCTAAATTGGTGTTCTATTCTTCTATTCAGCCTCAATACTCACAACTGGACCCAGAACCAGAATTTAACAAATGTGTTCTTATTTCATGTAAGAGAAGTGTTAGATGGGTTTATATCACTACAAGACTCATATTACTGCTCTCCTTCTATTTCAAAATCAAGCCAAGAGCCAATAGCAGACATTATTCGAATAACATGACCACTTGCATTCTGAAATTGACTCTAAATGCAAACAGGCATATCTGTGGACAGCCAAATCATTTGCTGATTTTTTTTGTGGGTTGAGGGGGCTTTCTTCAAATTTCACACTGTGTGTTGTGCTTGGATGAAAATGACAAAAATAAATGAAAGCGAGAGAAAGAAAGAGAGGGAGAGAGAGAAAGAAGGAAAGAAAAAAGAAAGAGAAAGAAATAGAAAGAGAAAATCAATAGTGAAGACATAGCTGGGGGCTTACATATTACATTTTGCATAGATGTTGGCCTTAATTTGCCTTTGATCTCAGTCCTGGGATGACTCACTGAAGCCATCCTCGTCAGCCAATCCGGGGGAGGGTGGGATGGATGGAGGGACGCAGACCACAGTGCCTGGGTGCCAGGGCTGGCCTTTCTCTGGCGCAGAAGTCTGCAGACTCACTGTGGAGGAATGTACTTTCTTGTCTAGCCCCAGACAACCCAAACTACGTTTCTAACCCCAGGCAGCCTACACAGAGGCTGGAACGGGTGCTCTTGCTGGCCAGGACATGCATACACCCCAGTCCAACTGTACATACCTCCCCATACAGCTGGTTGAAATACTCAACAGATACTTTTCGGTCAAAGATCAAGACTTCTGAAACTGACGGGATACTCTCCACACATAGGTGATGATGTAACCAATGGTAACATGTTCAATGGCCAGACAAGGTTTTCATTTTCAACAACTATTTAACACGGCTGTCTCGACACAACTCCATAGAAACAAATTCACACAAGCTAAACTGAATTTAAGGTGTTCCAGAAACTGTGAATATGTTCAATTAAAATGTTGGTTCAAAAATAGCACGGCCATGATTCAATCACTTTTAAACAATTTCTCCACACTCACCTCATAGCAGCTGTGTGGACTTTTGGAGTGCGATTACCTGCTGCTCTCTAATGACACTCAGGATTAGATTGCACTGCCATAGTCGCTGATTAAAAATCACATTAGGGCCCGGCCCCCCAAAAAAAGACGAAAGAGGAATAGCATGAAATAATAAATGAAGACATGAAAGTAATTACTAGATAAAGGAGTTTCACAGAGAAAAGAGAGGAGGATTCGTCATCTCTTCCCTGCACAATACCATTGTTCCAGAGACATTCAAAAGTCACAGTGTTATTAATGATACCGGATTTACAACATACATTTTTCTCTTGCAACTTCTCAACCGATTTTACATGCGCAAACTTTTCTGTTATCGCACCCTGTAGGTCTCTAGAGAGGTGTGGTGGCTCATGGGTACTTTAGGGTGAAGAGAGAGGATTTCACAGCTGTGGATGTCTTTGTAGAAGTTTGGTAACTGTGGAAAGACCGTGGAAAGCTGTGTCCTGTCCGTGGCATGGATGCTTGGGGAGCTTATGAAGATTTTTTGAGCAGGTTTAACATTAGGTAAATAAAGAAATCTCGAAAGGTAGCGTGTACTCTCTCTTTTTTTTACACCACAACGTTGCAGTCCATTGGCATGATGCGCTGTTACACATGCAGTGTGATGCATCGAGCACAGAAAATTGTGGAGCTAAGCAAATAATGACTTCAATTCCTGAGCTTCAGATTCGTACCACATTCTACATTTTCCACTCGGTACCCGTAGTAGTAAGGCACCTATGTTCGTGCTAATACAGGGTGACAAGTGAAAAGCTGTTTTCAGACAAGTCTACTGCCCCAGTTTCCACTGTAGCTGCTTTTCTGTGGTACGTCGGCCAAACCAACAACATATCACCGTCCAAAGGACAGGACAATGTTTTCATTCTCATTTGAACATTTCTCTGTTCATAGTTGAATTTGATATTATTTGAGGCTTATGTCTAATCGTCTAGACGGTAAATATTGCACCCTTTTCTTGCGGTGGCATAATGGCTGGGTAACTTTAGAGGAGCACGTTAAGTGGTGTTCTACCACCGGTTCCCAGCAGCTCTATACTGGTCTAATGTGCCAGCCGTCATGAAGATGAAAGATTTGCTAGATACCACCGTCTGGAGCATTCTAACACCAGTCCTTATGAGAAACAGACCTCATGAGTGGCTCAGTGTCAAATATCACTTGAATAAGTACAGTAATGACACACAGTCCACAATGATGGAGGACTATTCAAATCAGACAGTATTTCATTTTTTTCCAGCAGAGTTGTCCAGAGTTGAACCTGGTAGCCAGGTCTGTGTAAGGGGAGAACAATTAACAACTGCAATTATTGATTTTCTTGATAAAGTTCCAGTACTAAAACTGTTCGTCTTTTCGCCTACCAGTCACAGGAGCGCTGTGAATCATCACTCTTTGACATGTCATAAATTCAACACTGTTATTTTAGGGTATGGCTCTATTCCATAGTTTATCAGCCATTTCATACATCTTATTCATTCGTGTCATGATACATTTTTCTAACTTAATACTCCATACAACTGTCCTTTGCATTTATTGTAGGTGAATTAGTATGCAGTCAGAAGAATCTCCCCCTGCCCCCCAATGCCCCCACCCCACCCTATCCCCTAACTCCCTAATGATGAAATGAATTACACTGTCTTTAATCATATTAACGCTAACTAAAACGACAGCGCTTTGTTCGTGTCAAAGACAAAAGGAGAATAGAAGAACATCTAAACTACAATGGGACCCCAATCCCTCTCAGCGAATTACGTTAATTCTAATAAAACTGCATTACGCTTTTCATCAGAGAGAGAGAGAGAGAGAGGGAGAGAGAGAGAGGGAGAGAGAGAGAGAGAGAGAGAGAGGGAGAGAGAGAGAGAGAGAGAGAGAGAGAGAGAGGGAGAGAGAGAGAGGGAGAGAGAGAGAGAGAGAGAGAGAGAGAGAGAGAGAGAGAAGTTTGATTTGGACTCTGTTAACAGCTTGATCTACAGCTACTGTGACATAACGTACGCTCTCATTCTTTACGGGGTGTTTTCAGTCGCTGACAGGGTTGGGTTGGGAGGTTGAAGCCAGTTGGTTGTCTACTCTAGACTGATTTCCCCTCCGATTTGATGGAGGGTGAGTCTTTAGCTTTTTAATTACAATTAGATTGCACAGCACTGTGTTAGCCCATGAATGTCAAACCCTATTACAAAGTTAATTGAACTGTGCAACAGCCTACTGTAACTAACCAAACTTTGACTGGAGTATATTGTAAATACTGTAATATATATATATATATATATATATATATATATATATATATATATACACAGTATATTATTGCATTGTAATGCGTGAAATAACCCAATCTAATTTCTGGGCTTTGAAAAACAGGTGGTACATTTTTATCAAAACTTTTATGAATAACCTCCCTTTAAAAGGTTAGCGTCCCTTCATGAACTGGGCAGTGAGCTTCTCAGTGTCTTAGAGAAGGGGTATTAGACAAGCTGGGCACAACTTGGAGTTCAGGGCTATCATTTTAACAAGATTACCCTAAAGTCTTAAAACACAGGCTCAAGAATCCACAAACACACACACACACACACACACACACACACACACACACACACACACACACACACACACACACACACACACACACCCACCCACCCACCCACCCACCCACGCACGCCACACACACACACACACACACACACACTCCAACACAGGCTGCTAGGGAATTGTTAAATGATTGGCCTAGTGCTTAATTCAATAATTTCTCCTTTTCCCCCCTTCGCCTCCCCTCATTGATGAAGCCAGTTTAAGGAAAGTGATATTTTGCATATCAGACTAAGTGCTCTTAATAACCCCCAGCTTGCACCATGTTAAAAATTAATAAATAAAAAACGAGGGGAAAGTCTGATCTTGCCAGGGAAATAATTTGCTTCTCTTGAACCAATGATGGCATGCACTTCATGCAAATTGGTGTCTAGGGACAACAAAATCCCTATTAATACATATGCAGACTTCATAAAAAAAGAGAGGTGAAAAGGAGAGGGAGGGAGATGAAGGGGAGGAGCAGTGGATAACAAATAGCAAGTCAGCACCATATTTTCTGTGTGAATTCACTGTCCGACATGACAGCTAAAGGTCCCCATCAGAGTGTTGTGAATACAGGGTTCTTGTGAGTGTGTGCGCATATGTATCGTAAATGTGCCTGTTGAGAATAAAAACAATCTACTGGAAGAAAAGAGGTCAGTTGAATGAGTTGTGTATGACTAATCTCTGTGATGGTACATTCTCTATGTCTAACCTGTGGTTCTGGGAAACGTGGTCCAGCCTGTGGCAGACATTTTGTGAGGCTGCCCATGCTCTCAGTCACACACACACACACACACACACACACACACACACACACACACACACACACTCACACACACACACACACACACACACACACACACACACTGTGTCAGAGGCGCTGCAGAGAGATATGAGTACACATAGAATGCTGGTAAAGGGGTAGTGAGTAAGGCGAAACATTTGCTGATATCCCAACACAGAGCCAAAGGCTTTGGATGGTGAGCAAAAAGTCAGACACATGGAAAACCTTCAATATCATAGGTTTGGGGTCATCTCTCAGTTTCCCCTTATTGTATGGCTCACTTTCTCTGTCTGTCTGTCTGTCTCTCTCACTCTCTCTCTCTCACTCTCTCTCTCTCACTCTCTCTCTCTCTCTCGCTCTGTCTCTCTGAGGGAGTTTTGAATCCCATCTCCTTATGCAGACCTCAGCGGGTCTTTCATGTGTCTCTGCAATGTTCTTCTCAGAGCACCTCTCCTTTGTATTGTTTTATTATTTATGCATGGGGCCAGGCATAAGCAGCTCCCGCATTAAGACAGATGGGGGTGGGGTGAGAGACCTTCATATTCTGTTTCAGGAACATCTTACAGAGCCGACGAGTTCAAACATTGCCAACCAAATGCAAAAAAAAAAAAAAAAACGAAAGGAATGAAAGAAGTTGAAGAAGAAGGAAATGACAAGACACTGGGGGTAGGTGCGGCAGTGTCTGAGTCCTGGAACAGACGGAGATGAGAAGATGTGTGAGAGAGGCCAATGAAAGAGAGCAAAGGGAGAACGAAGAAAACAACACACAGCAGAGCCTGCAGACAGTTGGTAAAACTTTTCAGTTTTTCTCTCTCCAATCCCATTAAGTATAGATTTCACTTTCAGGGTGGTGAGTGAGGGATGGGAGGATATGATTTGGGGTTCTGGGTGACATCGGGAGCCTGATCATGATTTTTCCAGCCCTGATATGCATGTGTTTGTATACTTGACACTGTGTGTTTGTGTCAGTGTGTATGTGTAAGCATGTGTGTTTGAATGTGAAAGGATCCGGCTTATTCAAACGATAGGCATCTCTATCTGTAAGAATGCTTTCCATTCACACAACACACAGTATTCTACCACAGCACGTCTCATGCACACAGTCCTAGCCTATCAGTATGCTACAAAGCATCGCCCCCCAATTGTCATGTAGTAAATCAGTGCTGATCTGTAGTGATTGAAAGACACAAGACTGCAGTAAGGTTTAGGCATGCAGTACGCTTAGAATTATTCACATCATCCTGCATGCCAGTGTCTGGACTCTAGTGAACCCCATCAGCTATCCCCTCATTGGACAACACATGACATTGAGCCACCCATCTCTCTCCTCTGGGCCATGCCTTGCCCGTTTATTGGCACTTTAGCGATGGGCACGCTAAACTAAAACGGATGTCCGTAATGCCCGTCTGTGCCCACTACATCATTCCTCATTAAAGCTGTGCCCAGCTCTGATGCTGTGCCCCAAACCATCGCTACACAATGGCAAAACATCGCAGCCAATAAAGGCCTGTGTGTGTGTGTGTGTGGGTCCGTTGTCCTCCTCATCCTCTGTAAGGGAATTTGCCCCTCAGCATATTCAGAATGACTCAGTATCAAATGCATACTCCAAACAATGTGCCAGTCAATGTGCCTGTATGTATGTATGCATGTATGTATGTATGTATGTATGTATGTATGTATGTATGTATGTATGTATGTATGTATGTATGTATGTATGTATGTATGTATGTATGTATGTGTGTGTGTGTGTGTGTGTGTGTGTGTGTGTGTGTGTGAGTGAGTGAGTGAGTGAGTGAGTGAGTGAGTGAGTGAGTGAGTGAGTGAGTGAGTGAGTGAGTGAGGGTGGGAGTGATAGAGGGAGTGAGTGAGTGATAGAGGGAGGGAGGGAGGGAGTGAAAGAGAAGGAGAGTGATAAAGTGTGATAGATATTAGGAGGAGAGTGAGGAAGTGTAGGTATTATGTTTCAATAAAACATGTTGTTTCACAGATGTTTCAATCCTTACTGTATTTCTCTTATTTTAATCCTGGTACGTTCCATGTCTACAATCTAATAAAATCTCCTCCCTCTCCCCTCCCACGACACTGTCATCATTGGGTATCTCCCATGAGTAATGTGTTAGTCAAACTCCTCATCAGTATCTCTTTTCTCTATCTCACCTCTATTGCCTTTTCATAGAGACATGAAATAATGGAATTATTCTATATGACATCTCCTTGGAACAATACGATATCATTTGTCAATTACTTTTCTTGCTACAATATCTTCATTAATAAGTACATTCCCAACCGGAAGCCATGGATTATGGGCAACATCCGCACAGAGTTAAAGGCTACAGCTGGCGCTTTCAAGGAACAGGACACTAATCCAGACACAGAAATCCCGCTATGCCCTCTGACGAACCATCAAACAGGCAACGCATCAATGCAGGACTAAGATTGAATCCTACTATACCAGCTCTCTCTCAGATGTGGCAGGGCTTGCAAACTATCACAGATTACAAAAGGAAACTCTCGCTGCGAGACAAGCAACACTGAACCATGCATGAGAGCACCAGCTGTTCCAGATGACTATGTGATTGTGCTCTCTGTAGCCAATGTCAGTAAACAGGTTAACATTCACAAGGCCGCTGGGCAAGACGGATTACCAGGACGCATACTCAGAGCATGCACTGACCAGCTGGCAAGTGTCTTCACTGACATTTTCAAACTCTCTCTGTCTGAGTCTGTAATACCAACATGTTTCAAGCAGACCATTATAGTCCCTGTGCCCAGGAATTACTATCACCCCATAGCACTCACATCTGTAGCCATGAAAAACTTTGAAAGGCTGGTCATGACTTACATCAACACCATCATCCCAGACACCCTGGACCCAGTCCAATTTGCATACCGCCCCAACAGATCCGCAGATGACACAATCTCTATTGTACTCCACACTACTCTTTCCCACCTGGACAAAAGGAACACCTATGTGATAAAGCTTTTCAGCAACTAAGGCTCAGCATTCAACATCATAGTCCCCTCCAAGCTCATCACTAAGCTAAGGACCATGGGACGGAACACCTCCCCCTGCAACTGGATCCTGAACTTCCTGACGGGCTGCCCCCAGGTGGTGAGGATAGGCAACAACACATCCTCCATGCTGACCCTCAACACAGGGGCCCCTCAAGGGTGCATGCTTAGTCTTCTCCTGTACTCCCTGTTTGCCCACGACTGCGTGGCCACGCACAACTCCAACACCATTATTCAGTTTACCAACAACACAACGGGGGTAGGCCTGATCTCCAACGACAATGAGGGTGGAGGTCAGAAACCTGGCAGTGTGGTGTCAGAACAACATCTCCCTCAACATCAACAAGACAAAGGAGCTGATTGTGGACAACGGGAAAAGGAGGGCCGAGCATGCCCCAATTCACATCGTCGAGGCTGTAGTGGTGTGGGTCGTGAGCTTCAAGTTTCTCTGTGTCCACATCACTAAGAATCTATTATGGTCCACACACACCAACAGAGGGCACAACAACGTCTCTTCCCCTTCTGGAGGCTGAAAAGATTTGGCATGGGCCCTCAGATGCTCCACTGTCTGCATCAACGTTTGGTATGGCAACTGCTTGGCATCCAACCGCAATGCGCTACAGAGGGTAGTGCATACAGCCCAGTACATCACTGGGGCTAATCTTCCTGCCATCCAGAACCTCTATACCAGGTGGTGTCAGAGGAAGGCCCTAAAAATGGTCAAAGACTCCAGCCACCTAAGTCATGGACTGTTCTCTCTGCCACCGCATGGCAAGCGGTACCGATTCACCAAATCTGGAACCAACAAGACCTTGAACAGCTTCTACCCCCAAGCCAAATGACTGCTAAATAATTAAATAATTAATTAATAGCTACCCAGACAATCTGCATTGATCCTGGTTGCACAAACGTTTTTGTCTCATCACATACGCTGCTGCTAATGTTTATTGTATGTCACTTTATTCCTAGTGTTGGGGTAGGTTCCTTGTTCCTTGTCAATCATTTGCTTATTGGTGAAATCAACAATCAGACAATATCTTTAAGCAAATCAATCATTCATGTATTAATGCATTTGCAGACAGAAGTTGACAATGGGAATATAGCAAGCATGTCTCCGAGTAAGTTCTGCAAAATAGGAAAGAGTCCAAGTTGCTTTATTATGCTTGCAGTCAACCCCTAGTGATGTAACTGCCTACATCAACACCTTCTACTCATGAGACCAAGCCCATGCATAAACAGTTATACAAACAATAGTTCCAGTGTTTTCTAAGGTCTCAGCAGTAATTGGTCACTCCCCAACTTGCTTTATAGTGGTATGTCTGACTAGTCTCTTATCTCTTTCACTCCCCTGCAGGGTTCTGTGACTGATTCTCTTTTAGACTTGAGGCGCTTTCTCACACCCTGTTTTGACTGCAATAACTCACACATCTCTCAGACCGTTTCTTTATAAGAGGCAGAGACTAGAAAAGAACTGTGGAACAATATTAAACCTTATAATGCATATATATTGTTAATCAGTAGTCTAGGATCGTATAAATTTAGTGAGGGAGGGGTATTATAACCCTCCCCTTCTATTAATACTAATCAATTATTATAATACATCAATAATTTGGTGCAGCCCCTATCATGACCCCAAGGTGAACCTAATCACTAGTTAGTTATATATACAGTTAAAGTCTGAAGTTTACATACACTTAGGTTGGAGTCATTAAAACTTATTTTTCAACCACTCCACACATTTCTTGTTAACAAACTATAGTTTTGGCAAGTCGTTGAGGACATCTACTTTGTGCATGACACAAGTAATTTTTCCAACAATTGTTTACCGACAGATTATTTCACTTATAATTCACTCTATCACAATTGCAGTGGGTCAGAAGTTTACATACACTAAGTTGACTGTGCCTTTAAACAGCTTGGAAAATTCCAGAAAATGATGTCATAGCTTCTGATAGGCTAATTGACATCATTCGAGTCAATTGGAGGTGTACCTGTGGATGTATTTCAAGGCCTACCTTCAAACTCAGTGCCTCTTTGCTTGACAACATTGGAAAACCCAAATAAATCAGCCAAGACCTCAGAGAAAAAAAATTGTAGACCTCCACAAGTCCGGTTCATCCTTGGGAGCAATTTCCAAATGGCTGAAGGTACCACGTTCATCTGTACAAACAATAGTATGCAAGTATAAACACCATGGGACCACGCAGCCACTCAGGAAGGAGACGCGATCTGTCTCCTAGAGATGAACATACTTTGGTGCGAAAAATGCAAGGGACTTTTTACTAGGATTAAATGTCAGGAATTTTGCAAAACAAAGTTTAAATGTATTTGGCTAAGGTGTATGTAAACTTCCGACTTCAACTGTACATACCTACCTCAATTCCCTCGTACCCCTGCACATCGACTCTGTCGACTCTGTCCATTGCCAAGTTATCGTTGCTCATTGTGTATTTATTATTACTTTTATTTTTGATACATTTTATATATATTTTTAAATCTTCTATTATTTCTCTATTTTCTGTCTCTCTGCATTATTCTGAAGGACCCGTAAGCAAGCATGTCCCTGTCAGTCGTCATCTGTTCTTTACAAAGCATGTAACGAATACAATATTATTCGATTTGATATCATTTGAAACGGTTCTCTTGCTTTTCTGAAGTTGTAGTCTTTTAAAAAGCATGTTCGACCATGTAAAGTGGATGTAAGCTCTGATTGATAGTGAAAAGAACATGTACTTCATACCATTTAGATTTTTCTGTTTGTCTGCGAAGGTCTGGAAAAAAGGACGTGCAATATGTTTGTGTAACTTAGTATACATCTTTATTGTACCACATGCAGTCCGCACAGGAAATGTCACCAAAAAATATTGATAACTGTCCAACTGTTGAAATTGTTTTCAACACCAAAGTGCTATAGTTTGAACGTTAAGGGATTTTTTACTTACTAATTCAGTACCCTGGTTCGGTTTCCTGAAACATTTGTGATAATTCTACAGGATACGTCTTGCTTTCACAATAACAGTTTCAGGGTGCGATTTGCAGAATGCACATACAAAACACTAGCAAGCTAGCTGTTTTACAATGGGAGAAAAAGTTCCAAGCGAATCACACTGCCACATCACAATAGCTGGTATTCTGGTCCTAGAATCGCTACTCAAGCAGTTCCAAGGATTTGTGTCAGCCAGGGCTGGTTGCGTTTCACATATACTTTGTAGTGCGGATCAGGGTACCAGACCCTCCAGGATCCGGATTATACAGGGAATAATTGAAAGCGCTCTAAAAAAAAAATCCACGTTTTGTTGTGTTACAGCCTATATTTAAAATGGATTACATTTAGTTTTGTTTGGCCTCCACAAAATACCCCATAATGTCAAATTGGGGACAATTTTTGGGGACAAATGAATTAATAATGAAAAGCGGAAATCTCTTGAGTCAATAATTATTATGTTATGCCATTTGTTATGGCAACCCTAAATAAGTTCAGGAGCAAGTCACATAATAAGTTGCATGGACTAACTCTGTGTGCAATAGTAGTGTTTAACATGATTTTTGAATGACTGCCTCATATCTGTACCCCCACATACAATTAATTATATGTAAGGTCCCTCAGTCAAGCAGTGAATTTTTCACAAGACTCAACCACAAAGACCAGGGAGGTTTTTTCCCAATGCCTCGCAAAGAAGGGAAGCTATTGGTACATGAGTGCAAAAAAAGAAGACATTGAATATCCCTTTGAGCATGGTGAAGTTATTCATTACACTTTGGGTGGTGTATCAATACACCCAGTCACTACAAAGATACAGGCTTCCTTCCGAACTCAGTTGCCAAAGAGGAAAGAAACCGCTCAAGGATTTCACCATGAGGCCAATGGTGACATTAAAACAGTTATAACGTTGAATGGCTGTGATCAACAACATTGTGGCTACTCCAGAATACTAACCTAATTGACAGCGTGAAAAGAAAGGAGCCTGTACAGAATACAAATATTCCAACAAGGCACTAATACTGTGAAAAATGTGGCAATGCAATGTCCTGAATACAAAGTGTTATGTTTGGGGCAAATTCAACACAACACATGACGAGAGTACCACTCTCCATTTTTTCAAGCAAATGGTGGCTGCATCTTCAAGAAGACGGTTGAATGTTTCTGATTGGCCGAGTTACAGTCTTGACTTAAATCTGCTTGAAGATCTATGACAAGACCTTAAAATGGTTGTCTAGCAATGATCAACAACCAATTTGAAAGAGCTTTTATTAACCTTTATTTTACTTGGCAAGTCAGTTTAAGAACAAATTCATATGTACAATGACTGGCCAAACCCGGGCAACGCTGGGACAATTGTTGGCAATCCCAATCACGGCTGGTTGTGATACAGCCTGGAATCGAACCAGGGTCTGTAGTGACGCCTCTAGCACTGAAATGAGAGAATAAAAAAAATAATAATGGGTATATGTTGCACAGTCCAGGTGTGCAAAGCTCAGAGACAGAATACTTTCTGAAGGCACTGCACATAAAACAAGATGTAACAGGTAGCAACATCATCAGTGTCTTAATTTTAAAAAGCTGAACACACAAAAAAGAATAATCGAAATTGTGCTATTCCAACGGGGATCCTGAATCCAATTACGTTACAACGTCACAGCTACTGTAGCTCCTCTTACGGGCATAGAGAAAGACAGTCTGTTAGGTGTGTTAGCAGTCATTCTAATCCCATTCTTAAGAAAGCGCTGCATAGCACAGACAACTCATGTGCTATCCCCTCGATGAGCAAAGATATAGAAGAGATGATGAAAAATAAACATAATACATACATCTCAGGCTAGCCATCTCATTCATGGCATTTGAAGTAAAGTACCTGGATTTAAATGGAGTGGCTCCCGCCTTTATTCATCTATAGGTTAGGATCTCTCTGCTTCACTGCAATGTCAGACATTTCCATGTGGGAGGAGTTTACCTACTGACTGCATTAAGAGAGACTGTTAAATCTCACTCCTTGTCTATTACACACACACACACACACACACACACACACACACACACACACACACACACACACACACACACACACACACACACACCCACACACACACACACACACACACACCACACACACACACACACACACACACACACACACACCCACACACACACACACACACACACACCACACACACACACACACACACACACACACACACACACACTGGCAAATCTCTACTTCGTACTACTCTGGACCCCTCCAATGTCCAATAGTCAGGGTTCAGAGGTCAAGTCTCAGATTGTGTTAAGGATGATGATGATAATGATGATGATTATTATTATGGAGGTTGTGATATATGTTTTCTGTAAGTAACTTAGTATACTTTCTTGTTCTAATCAAATCTAACATTCCACCATTTTTCAGATTAATGTTGGGTCTCGGTAGTAATTTCCTGAAAAAAGTTATTTCTCCACAACTATACTTTTGGAATGAGCAATGTCCCATTAGGGATTTTAAGCCATTTACATAGATGATTCCAGTAATGCCATGCAAATATAATTTAATTCAAAGTTAATTCGGCTGCATTACTTTTTAATAAAGAAATGATAAATTATAATCTCCTCTGCAATTTAATCTATTTCTGCTCTTTCCTGCACTGCAATGTGTCCACTCATTGTCTTTCTAATAATTGGGAGAGAGGGAGAGAGAGGTAAAAATGTTATCTTATATTTAAATCTGTTATCTCAGAGCCGGGTTTAGATTCAGATGGAAATAAAGAGTGGAATAAATTGGCTTCATAGTTAGTATCATGTGGATATGGAGTGGCCTCTCCAGCCGTTTAGCCTCCAGTATTTTCTACCCTTTTATTTAGGTAGAGATTTTGCTTTTGATAATGTATTGATGTCCTCTAGAACTGCTTGTACTTCTTTTGAACTTAATTTGTCAGGTATAATGTGAGATATTCCAAGTGCAATATGCAGTACAGTATACATATACTCCAGAGGCCTAGAACACTTGAGTACATTCTGAGTCACGGTTGTATGTACGGATATTGTTCAAACTCAGACAGCTCGTTGGGCTGTGAATATAGGACATTTGTAACTAACGATGACTTTCAGTTCTACTGTATGGAATTAAGTATTTAGGGCGTTAACCTACTGTACGTTCTGATACCCTGTGCTGTGTATGGATGTGCACTCAAATTCTAACGTCACAGGCTATGAGTGTACTGTGTGAGTAAAGATGAGTTCACTTAGTGGGGGCTGAACAATGAAGAGGCACAGTGGTCTAGTCATTTATCCACTCAGACCAGGGTGGCGATGGGCTGTGTTTCATACTAATGCCGACTTGGCCGCAGCCCTTCTCATTGGCCCGATTATATGCTAAGCTGCTAATTAGCACATAGTCCGGGCTGTCATTACCGTCAGCAGGGCTGACAGCTCCCTAACCAGCCTTTCTACCAGCCTGCATAGGAACCAGACAGGGCTCTAACCAGGCTATTCATTTCACTTGAACCAGGTTGCGCATAGAGCTTTTGCCATGTCATTTATTGCTCTAGCCAGGTGTTGTACAAAACGTTATATAGGCTGTAGCCAGGCTGCTTTGTGTTTGAACCAGCCTGAATACTGTAACCCACTATAACCAGGCTATAACCAGGCCTCGATTCAGGAAGTGATTTGAATTTAAAATAATGTAAAAACGGAACAACTTTTGGAATAGATGTCTTCTCCTTTTCATTTTATTGAGAAGTCGTTTTTTTTTCAATTATTGACTTGTAATTTCAGTTTAATTCCTAAATTGACGGACTTCAACTAGGATTGACCCAACCCTATTGGGAGATTTGTATGATTTTTGTGTACTGGATTTGAATAAGAAGGATAGTATTTAACCAGGCTGTCTACTGCTGTAACTAGGCAGTGCACTTGAAGAAGCCACATCTGAACACTTCTAATCATAACCACTACAGCTGCTCTCTCCTATGAGCCTGCAGAATAGACAATAACGCTTCTTTGTCAAACAGGAAACAATTACATTTCAACGAATCATCTTCAGAGGCCTCTTTTATTTATGGAGTTGACCATTCTTCTAAGTGACCATGTAAAGCATAAAGGATGTTAATGCCATTAGTCGAACAAAGCCTAATCAAACAATATAATGTATTATATATTGTGGTTAAAAAAAGATTGGACATTGGGTGCTGCATATCCACTTAAAAACATATGCTAGTCGGAAGCAAGGACAAAAGATCAAACGTTGATTATATTCCAAAGCTCATTTTCTCAAAGATCATAATTGATTGGTTGATTATGCTTGTTCTTCCTACCTCAGAGGAGCTTCTTTAATAGCTTTATAATGCTGCTACAGACCTAGACGTGTAAAACTGAACCAATTAGAATGGTAATAGGGTCTAATTAACAAAAAAAATGATTTTCAATATAAAAGGAGGAGATAGCGAATTTGATTACTTAGATATTCATGAACTTTTTTCCCCTCCCATCCAGGAACCTTGCTCCCTTCATTTTGATGCATATTTTATCCCCACAGCAACATCACAATAATCGCAGACCTGAGAAAGGCTGTGGACATGACAGTAGCAAAGCCTTTCTTCTTCTTTAGGATATGTTCTTTTTAAACTCCTTTGTTTTAAAGGAATTCATAAATGCATAATGACCACACAAAAAAAGAGAAGGATCATGAGGTCAATTTGATGTTTTTCTTGTCTATTGATCATTTATGAAAATAATAAAAAAAATACATTTCAGAATATAATCACATCAATAGTATGTTTATACTGTAAATTCAAATGCAAACTTGCAGTTGTAGTAGAGTAAATGTTAAGCAGGCATTCATCAATAATTTGCAGCCATAGTGTGAGACAGACTAGGATCCCCGCTTATCGGCTGTTTCCCCCCCCCCCCCCCCCCCCCCTCTCTCTCTGTCTCTCTCTCTGTCTCTCTCTCTCGCTGTCTCTCTGTCTCTCACTCTGTCTCTCTCTCTGTCTCTCTGTCTCTCTGTCTCTCTGTCTCTCTCTCTGTCTCTCTCTCTGTCTCTCTGTCTCTGTCTCTCTCCCTGTCTCTCTCTGTCTCTCTCTCTGCCTCTGTCTGTCTCTCTCTCTCTGTCTCTCTGTTTCTCTCTCTGTCTCTCTCTCTCCATCTCTCTCTCCGTCTCTCTCTCTCTCGCTGTCTCTCTCTCTCTCCTCTTGCCTCAGGTCAGGTTAGAAGCTCCACTTAAGGCTCACACCACTGTGCCTGATCACCATATGTCTGTGTGTCTGTGTGTGTGTGCGCATCTTTGCTTAATGCACCCTTCTGAGCTTGTGTGTGTCTGTGTGTATGTCTGGTGTGTGGTGTGTTGCAATGTCACAACCTGATATCATTGTTGCTCCTGGCTAAAGTGTGCCACTGTATCAAGATGAAAACAAAACCAAAAGTGAGTGGAGGGGACATCAGGTAGCCGAAGCGCCTGCAGGCCGGCCATATGTTAACCTCAGGGAAAGCAGGTTTTCTGTTTACCTGGTTTACTCAGGGTCATGTCAGACTCATTTATGCAGAGCAGCAACATGGCTCCAGTGCCAAAACACCAAACATTCCTCCTTCTTAGCCTCACCTCTTCTACTCTCTGTAACCTCCCCTCTCTGTCCCTGCCGCTCCTTCTCCCTCTCATTCTGCTCACTCCTTTACGTTTGCTACTTCTTCCCTCCCTCCTCTCTCCCCCTTTCAACTAATGTTCTTCTCTTCCTCTTCCTATTTATTAAAATAATAATTATGGGGGGAGGGGGGGGGGGGGGGGGTAGATAGAAATTAATTTCCTCATAGAGATGAATCCTGGTCAGGTCACGTACTGTAGGTCAGGATCAACTCAGGGTCCTATTTTATACCCACAGTGGTCAGGTGGGTAGATGACCTGTTAGCTACAAGGTCTGCCCTGTGTGTGTGTGTGTGTGTGTGTGTGTGTGTGTGTGTGTGTGTGTGTGTGTGCATGCTATTGTTGGCGTGGGGCTAACCAGGGTCTCCCTCGCGTGCAGTAACAGGTGTTTACATGTGCCCGCTGGCACCCTGCCACCGCTCTACAGCCAGCCGCCATCTTGGCAGCCTGTTCCCCATGAACCCGCCACCCCCCTAATCTCAGCTCTCAGCACTACTAATCGATTTACACACCACTCAGAGTGAGGTCAGACGCAACACACGCTACATATACCTGTCTGCCTGTCTGTCTGTCTAAACATTCAAATGTTTCTGCATTTACCCCTTTATTTACCTCTCTAGTAAATAGCCGATGTGTGTTTATATTCAAGCCGAGGGAGTACAGTAGACAGGCTTTGAGGGTGCTGGTGGGGTGGGGTTACTGCAGTGGCTGCCATGTGTAGAGCAGAGATACGGTCAAAGGGCCAGCCTGTGTTCAATCTCTCCACACTTCCTGAGAGGCGGGAGGGATGTGTGGAGGGCGAGGAGCTGTGTCCCCAGTAACGTCAGAACCGTCAGCCCCCCAGCCCCCCACCCGCTCTTTTTCCATTTCAGATGCAAAGCCCGGGTGAAGCGGGCCATGCATATAGTCACAGCAGCAATCTCATCTATGTTCAATCTGTCATGCTCCTGCCTTTCATTATTGTTATGCAGAGAGATAGCGTAGAGTCATATTTTATAGACAGTGGAGGCATGCGGCAACGCGGGGCCTGGCCATGCTCTGGCCAGGCAGAAGTGTCACTCTACTCCATGCGTATCTAGGTCAAGGCAGAAGAGAGAGAAAGAGGGGTGAGAGATGGAAAAAAGCTCCTGGTGTATCTGGGAGGCAAATGAACTGATGAAATGATTGAAATGTGGTTCGGGCTGAGGGAGGGAGGGAAGGAGGCCTGGTCAGTGTACACTCCTCCATTTGTGATGGGCAGCCTGGGGCCTAGGGACAGTAGGGAGCACAGGGAACCCATCTTGCACAGCTACACAATGGCTCCCAATATGGAATCATATGCATGCATGGTGCTGTTGCTGAATATGTAAAAGTGAGAGCAGGGCCCAAATGAAGGAGAGGATGGATGGTTGGAGAGATGGATGGATGGATAGACACGCCAGGGCCAGGCTATATTCCTCTGTCATCTCTGTTGTCTGACTGCCTCCCTGTTCACTGCACTGGAATGATTGGGTCCTGGCCTGGAGAGAATGGCTGCAGTTTTACATATATACATACAGTATATCAGCTATGTGTGTGTTTGTATGTGTGTGTGTGTGTGTGTGTGTGTGTGTGTGTGTGCGTGCGTACGCGTGTGTGTGCCTGTGTGTGTGTGACACCTAGCATGTCAGTGTAGCATTTGGTGTATGTCATTGAGACAGCGGGGGTGGGGTTAAGGTGACCTGTTTTAAATATAGACAGTGTCATGACAACATGCCGAGCTCGACTTATAAAACACATTTGCATTACATTCCTTTCATGCTCTTCCCCCTCCTTTTTTCTCTCTCCTCAGAGACAGGGAGAGGAGACAGGTTGTTTCTCCTTCGTCTCGGGTGTTGAAAAGCTGAATGTGTCATGTACTGCTTAGCTGGACACAAATGGAGACACATTCAAACACATGAGTGAACTATAGAGTACAGCAACAAGAAACAACCCTTTGTCAGGTGTTGTTCAGTGACAGTAAAATAGCATAAATATCCAGAGCATTTGGAAAGTATTCAGACCCCCTTACTTTTTCCACATTTTGTTACATTACAGCCTTACTCTAAAAATTGATTAAATATTTGTTTTCCTCATCAATCTACACACAATACCCCATAATGACAAAGCCAAAACAGGTTTTCAGACATTTTTGCTCATTTATTTAAAATTAAAAACGGAAATGTCACATTTACATAAGTATTACGACCCATGATGGTGGCAGCATCATGCTGGGGGATGTTTTTCAGTGGCAGGGACTAGGTGACTAATCAGGATCAAGGAAAAGATGAACATAGCAAAGCACAGAGAGATCCTTGATGAAAAACCTCTCCAGTGAGCTCAGGACCTCAGACGGGGGTGAAAGTTCACCTTCCAACAGAGCAACGACCCTAAGCACACAGCCAAGACAATGTAAGAAACTCCCCAAATACAGGTGTGGCAAGCTTGTAGCGTCATACCCAAGAAGACTCGAGGCTGTAATCGCTGCCAAAGGTGTCTCAACAAAATACTGAGTAAAGGGTCTGAATACTTACAGTACCTGTCAAAAGTTTGGACACACCTACACATTGTCATTCGTTTTTTCTGTTAAACAGGTGTATTTCACGGGACTGTTTCCCCGCACGTTAGTTTAGTCAGAGGAGTGTGTTTCCTCCGTTTTCTACTGGACTGCGTTCCTGTTTCTTAGTGGCTGCGGTTGTGGTCCTGTACCTGTTCTGTTGATGGATTTGTAATAAAACGCCCTTCTTGGACTTCTTGCTCTCCTGCGCCTGACTCCACACCCACCTCTCCTAGGGAGAATTTGACACACATTCAAGGGTTTTTCTTTATTTTTTACTATTTTCTATATCATGTAGTAACCAAAAAAAAGTATTAAACAAATCAATGTATTCACACTTCACCTGGAATGCATTTGAATTAACAAATGTGCCTTGTTAAACGTGAAATAGTGGGATTGCTTTCCTTCTTAATGCTTTTGAGCCAATCAGTTGTGTTGTGACAAGGTAGAGGTGGTATACAGAAGATATCCTTATTTGGTAAAAGACCAAGTCCATATTACGGCAATAACAGCTCAAATAAGCAAAGAGAAACGACAGTCCATCATTACTTTAAGACATGAAGGTCAGTCAATCCGGAAATTGCAGTCTCAAAAACCATCAAGCGCTATATTGAAACTGGCTCTCATGAGGACCGCCACAGGAAAGGAAGACGCAGAATTACCTCTGCTGCAGAGGATAAGTTCATTAGAGTTACCAGCCTCAGAAATTGCAGTAACCAAAAAATGTAGTAACCAAAAAAGGGTTAAACAAATCAAAATATATTTTATATTTGAGATTCTTCAAACGCGCCACCCTTTGCCTTGATGACAACTTTGCACACTCTTGGCATTCTCCCAACCAGCTTCACCTGGAATGCTTTTCCAACAGTCTTGAAGGAGTTCCCACATATGCTGAGCACTTGTTGGCTGCTTTTCCTTCACTCTGCGGTCCAACTCATCTAAAAACATCTCAATTGGGTTGAGGTCGGGTGATTGTGGAGGCCAGGTCATCTGATGCAGCACTCCATCACTCTGATCAAATAACCCTTACACAGCCTGGAGGTGTGTTGGGCTATTGTCCTGTTGAAAAACAAATGATAGTCCCACTAAGCGCAAACGAGAGGGGATGGCGTATCGCTGCAGAATGCTGTGGTAGCCATGCTGGTTAAGTGTGCCTTGAATTCAAAATAAATCACTGACAATGTCACTAGCGGTTGCTAACCAAAAATCTCAAATTTGGACTCATCAGACCAAAGGACAGATTTCCACCGGTCTAAAGTCCGTTGCTCGTGTTACATGGCTCAAGCAAGTCTCTTCTTATTGGTTTCCTTAAGTCGTGGTTTCTTTGCAGTGAATAGATCATAATGGCCTGATTCATGCACTCTCCTCTGAACAGTTAATGTTGAGATGTGTCTGTTACTTAAACTCTGTGAAGCATTTATTTGAGCTGCAATTTCTGAGGCTGGTAACTCTAATGAACTTATCCCCTGCAGCAGAGGTAACTCTGGGTCTTCCTTTCCTGTGGCGGTCCTCAAGAGAGCCAGTTTCATCATAGTGCATGATGGTTTTTGTGACTGCACTTGAAGAAAGTTTCAAAGTTCTTGAAATGTTCCGGATTGACTGACCTTCATGTCTTAAACTAATGATGGACTGTCGTTTCTCTTTGCTTATTTGAGCTGTTCTTGCCATATTATGGACTTGGTCTTTGTGTACTTGTTCATGTTTTTTTTTCACGCTCTAACATTGACAGTGCCTCTGACACTGACAGTGCCTCTAACATTGACAGTGCCTCTGACACTGACAGTGCCTCTAACATTGACAGTGCCTCTAACATTAACAGTGCCTCTGACATTGACAGTGCCTCTGACACTGACAGTGCCTCTGACATTGACAGTGCCTCTGACATTGACAGTGCCTCTGACATTGACAGTGCCTCTGACATTGACAGTGCCTCTGACATTGACAGTGCCTCTGACATTGACAGTGCCTCTAACATGAACAGTGCCTCTAACATGAACAGTGCCTCTGACATTGACAGTGCCTCTGACATTGACAGTGCCTCTAACATTGACAGTGCCTCTAACATGAACAGTGCCTCTGACACTGACAGTGCCTCTAACATTGACAGTGCCTCTAACATGAACAGTGCCTCTAACATGAACAGTGCCTCTGACACTGACAGTGCCTCTAACATTAACAGTGCCTCTGACATTGACAGTGCCTCTGACACTGACAGTGCCTCTAACATTGACAGTGCCTCTGACATTAACAGTGCCTCTGACATTGACAGTGCCTCTGACATTGACAGTGCCTCTGACATTGACAGTGCCTCTAACATTGACAGTGCCTCTAACATGAACAGTGCCTCTGACACTGACAGTGCCTCTAACATTGACAGTGCCTCTAACATTGTCAGTGCCTCTAACATGAACAGTGCCTCTGACATTGACAGTGCCTCTGACATTGACAGTGCCTCTGACACTGACAGTGCCTCTAACATTGACAGTGCCTCTAACATTGACAGTGCCTCTAACATGAACAGTGCCTCTGACATTAACAGTGCCTCTGACATTGACAGTGCCTCTAACATGAACAGTGCCTCTGACATTAACAGTGCCTCTGACATTGACAGTGCCTCTGACATTAACAGTGCCTCTGACATTGACAGTGCCTCTAACATGAACAGTGCCTCTGACATTGACAGTGCCTCTAACATTGACAGTGCCTCTAACATGAACAGTGCCTCTGACATTAACAGTGCCTCTGACACTGACAGTGCCTCTAACATTGTCAGTGCCTCTAACATTGTCAGTGCCTCTAACATGAACAGTGCCTCTAACATGAACAGTGCCTCTAACATGAACAGTGCCTCTAACATGAACAGTGCCTCTAACATGAACAGTGCCTCTGACACTGACAGTGCCTCTAACATTGACAGTGCCTCTAACATGAACAGTGCCTCTGACATTAACAGTGCCTCTGACATTGACAGTGCCTCTGACATTAACAGTGCCTCTGACATTGACAGTGCCTCTAACATGAACAGTGCCTCTGACATTGACAGTGCCTCTAACATTGACAGTGCCTCTAACATGAACAGTGCCTCTGACATTGACAGTGCCTCTGACATTGACAGTGCCTCTGACATTAACAGTGCCTCTGACATTGACAGTGCCTCTGACATTGACAGTGCCTCTGACATTGACAGTGCCTCTAACATGAACAGTGCCTCTGACATTGACAGTGCCTCTGACATTGACAGTGCCTCTGACATTGACAGTGCCTCTAACATTGACAGTGCCTCTAACATTGACAGTGCCTCTGACATTGACAGTGCCTCTAACATTGACAGTGCCTCTGACATTGACAGTGCCTCTGACATTGACAGTGCCTCTAACATTGACAGTGCCTCTGACATTGACAGTGCCTCTAACATTGACAGTGCCTCTAACATGAACAGTGTCTCTGACATTGACAGTGCCTCTGACATTAACAGTGCCTCTGACATTGACAGTGCCTCTGACATTAACAGTGTCTCTGACATTGACAGTGCCTCTGACATTGACAGTGCCTCTAACATGAACAGTGCCTCTGACATTGACAGTGCCTCTGACATTGACAGTGCCTCTGACATTGACAGTGCCTCTAACATTGACAGTGCCTCTGACATTGACAGTGCCTCTGACATTGACAGTGCCTCTGACATTGACAGTGCCTCTGACATTGACAGTGCCTCTGACATTGACAGTGCCTCTGACATTGACAGTGCCTCTAACATTGACAGCGCCTCTAACATGAACAGTGCCTCTGACATTAACAGTGCCTCTGACATTAACAGTGCCTCTAACATGAACAGTGCCTCTAACATTAACAGTGCCTCTGACATTAACAGTGCGTCTGACATTGACAGTGCCTCTGACATTGACAGTGCCTCTGACATTGACAGTGCCTCTGACATTGACAGTGCCTCTAACATGAACAGTGCCTCTGACATTAACAGTGCCTCTAACATTAACAGTGCCTCTGACATTGACAGTGCCTCTAACATTGACAGTGCCTCTGACATTGACAGTGCCTCTAACATGAACAGTGCCTCTGACATTAACAGTGCCTCTAACATTAACAGTGCCTCTAACATTAACAGTGCCTCTGACATTAACAGTGCCTCTAACATTAACAGTGCCTCTGACATTGACAGTGCCTCTGACATTGACAATGCCTCTGACATTAACAGTGCCTCTGACATTAACAGTGCCTCTGACATTGACAGTGCCTCTAACATTGACAGTGCCTCTAACATTGACAGTGCCTCTGACATTGACAGTGCCTCTAACATTGACAGTGCCTCTGACATTGACAGTGCCTCTAACATTGACAGTGCCTCTGACATTGACAGTGCCTCTGACATTGACAGTGCCTCTAACATTGACAGTGCCTCTGACATTGACAGTGCCTCTAACATTGACAGTGCCTCTAACATTGACAGTGCCTCTAACATTAACAGTGCCTCTAACATTGACAGTGCCTCTGACATTGACAGTGCCTCTGACATTGACAGTGCCTCTAACATGAACAGTGCCTCTGACATTGACAGTGCCTCTGACATTGACAGTGCCTCTGACATTGACAGTGCCTCTGACATTGACAGTGCCTCTAACATTGACAGTGCCTCTGACATTGACAGTTTTTCATTGGCATTTGAATGTACACACTTGTTTATTTCTCGCGTTATTTGAGTTGAGATACAAACTCAGTTTCTTTAGTTTCCATTCTTTAGTTTACAATTGTGTTATATAAGGAATGTTTTCAAATGTGCACATGTAGAACAGTACATTAGATGTAATTGAAGTACAGTAGATGTAATTGAATGCCTTTTGGTTGGTGGTTTGGAGGCGTTAAATGCTGCCACCTTCCTGAAACTAAATCCTATTCATCATTAGAACATTACCAGCATATACACATCTCAACAGGTACTGTATGTCTCCCAATTACACTGACCCTCAACCATTTATTTTCCATGCAGATTCATTCAGCAGGATTAACAGTATTTTTTCCTTTCTCCCTGACAGGTTTGAAGATGTTTTCAGCCTTAGTGTTGTCAGAGTCACAATCCTTTCACGGAAACCACATGAGAACCTGTCAATTCAAAAGCTGTACTTAGTGTATTCTGGAGTTTTAAATGTATAGCACCACAGCAGATAAGGTAAATGGATATTTACCTTGAATTCCTTCTTTGTGTTTTGAAATGGCTGTCCTCCAACATTTTAACATTTAACATTTCAGACATTTAGCAGATGCTCTTATCCAGAGTGGTTTACAGTTAGGGCATTTATCTTCAGATAGCTAGGTGGGACAACCACATATCACAGGCATAGTAGGTACACTTTTCCTCAGTAAAGTAGTTATCAGTAAAATCAGGGTGGGGGGGGGGGGGGGATTATTTAAGGTACTCTGTGAAGAGGTGGGGTTTCAGGTGCTTTCGGGAATATGCGCAGGGACTCTGATGTCCTAGCTTCAGGGGAAGCTGGTTCCACCATTGGGCTGCCAGGACAGAGAAGGCTTGGACTGGGCTGAGGGGGACCTGCCCTCCCCTAGGGGGGAGGGGGGGGGGGGGGCAAGAGACCGGAGGTGGAAGAACTGAGTGCTCGGATTGGGGCGTAGGGTTTGAGCACAGCCAATGTGATTCATGTATAGCCAATGTGATTCATATATAGCCAATGTGATTCATATATAGCCAATATGATTCATATATAGCCAATGTGATTCATACATAGCCAATGTTATTCATACATAGCCAATGTGATTCATCCATAGCTTCAGCAAGTGAGTCTAACCACTAAAACATAAACACATATTATGCCAATGTTATCTCTTCTGTCAGTACCGCATTAGATTTAAATAGTTAGATCCAGTTCCATGTCTGGGTGCTACATTAGCATCAGTTAGAATAGATTCAGTAGATGTAGTAATCAAGCCCTCCATCTCAGCCCCACCGCCCGTCCGTCAGCCAGCCCACAGCTGTCTATCGCTGCGCTTGACACATCAGAGTAATTCAACACAAGCCCTATCCTAGAGAGAGGGAAAAATAAAGAGAAAGAGATAAAGAAAGAGAGAGAGAGAGAGAGAGAGAGAGAGAGAGAGAGAGAATAAGTAACTGTGTGTGCGTCTAAATATACTAGTGTGGAGTCGGCAGCATTTAACACAGTTCAGATGGCAGAGGGGTGTGTGGGGGCGGGGGGGGGGACCCAAAAGAAGATGCCATAGGTCATCTCTACAGACCCCACAGAGGATGTCATGACAGGTCATCTCTACAGACCCCACAGAGGATGTCATGACAGGTCATCTCTACAGACCCCACAGAGGATGTCATGACAGGTCATCTCTACAGACCCAACAGAGGATGTCATGACAGGTGATCTCTACAGACCCAACAGAAGATGTCATGACAGGTCATCTCTACAGACCCAACAGAGGATGTCATGACAGGTCATCTCTACAGACCCAACAGAGGATGTCATGACAGGTCATCTGTACAGACCCTACAGAGGATGTCATGACAGGTCATCTCTACAGACCCAACAGAGGATGTCATGACAGGTCATCTGTACACTACCCGATAGAGGATGTCATGACAGGTCATCTCTACAGACCACACAGAGAATGTCATGACAGGTCATCTCTACAGACCCAACAGAGGATGTCATGACAGGTCATCTGTACAGACCCCACAGAGAATGTCATGACAGGTCATCTGTACAGACCTATTACATACAGTACATACACCTACTCCTACCTGTATCTTGTTTTCAGTGAGGCCCACACTATAGGAGACTACCGCACCAGCCTTCCCAGTCTTTGTATTTCGCAAAGCCTGTTAATTGAATATTGATATGTGTATCTATATTAGTAAATAATATATTCTAGAAGGATATCGCGGTATGCTACATATCCTCATTCCATTAGCTTGTTACGGGTGGACACAAGTCAGTGTGTTTGGTGTCATTGTCCACTATAACTGGTTGGGCAAAAGCAGGGTAGTTTGAATTGATGATGGGTTGAGACCCGACTCTGACATGGCTTGTATTAGAGCAGCCTCTCTGTCTTTCGCTGTTTGGTACATTCTTAAAAAACTTTTCAGTAAAAAAATGTTTCATCTTCTGTGAGGTGGATATGAAACGGTCTGTTCTGTTTCCACGGGTAGAGAGAGAGATGTATCCTACTGAATGGAGGTTTGGATGACATTTTGATCTGTGGACATTGATTAATGTTCAAGGCTACATTATTCCTGAAGTCTATTTAATAACATTATCTTAATCAAAAAGTAATGAGCTGTCTATGTCATTCTTAGGCCTCCGCAGAAGGAAAGTGTCCGAATTGTGTTTCTTTATAAGGTACTTGTTCCAAATAACTATCAACACTGACCATAGCTTTTGACAGCCAGAATGCATTACTTGTGTTGTTTATTTCCATCCCTGCCTGTCTGCATGTAAAGATGCAGGTAAAGATGCATGTAAAGATGCAGGTAAAGATGCAGGTAAAAATGCAGGTAAAGATGCAGGTAAAGATGCAGGTAAAAATGCAGGTAAAGATGCAGGTAAAAATGCAGGTAAAGATGCAGGTAAAAATGCAGGTAAAGATGCAGGTAAAGATGCATGTAAAGATGCAGGTAAAGATGCAGGTAAAGATGCAGGTAAAGATGCAGGTAAAGATGCAGGTAAAGATGCAGGTAAAGATGTAGGTAAAAATGCAGGTAAAGATGCATGTAAAGATGCAGGTAAAGATGCAGGTAAAAATGCAAGTAAAGATGCAGGTAAAGATGCAGGTAAAGATGCAGGTAAAGATGCAGGTAAAGATGTAGGTAAAAATGCAGGTAAAGATGCATGTAAAGATGCAGGTAAAGATGCAGGTAAAAATGCAAGTAAAGATGCAGGTAAAGATGCAGGTAAAGATGCAGGTAAAAATGCAGGTAAAGATGCAGGTAAAAATGCAGGTAAATTTGCAGGTAAAGATGCAGGTAAAGATGCAGGTTAACTCAGTCTTATTGGTGTTGTATCCCCGCCTGATGACTCAAATCAAATCAAATGTTATTTGTCACATGCGCCGAATACAACAGGTGTAGTAGACCTTACAGGGAAATGCTTACTTACAAGCCCTTAACCAACAATACAGTTTCAAGAAAAATAAGTGTTAAGTAAAAAAAATTATAAAAAAAGAACAAATCATTAAAGAACAGCAGTAAAATAACAGTAGTGAGGATTTAAACAGGGGGTACTGGTACAGAGTCAATGTGCGGGGGCACCGGTTAGTCAAGGTAATTGTGGTAATATGTATGTGTAGATAGGGTTAAAGTGACTATGTACAGGTAATAAACAGAGATTAACAGCAGCATAAAAGAGAGGGTCAGGGGGCGGGGGGGGGGAGTAGAAGCTGTTAAGAATCCTTTTGGACCTAGACTTAGCGCTCAAACTGAATTCTTCCGCTGCTCTATGTTCGCTACATACTTCAGTCATTTGTGGTGACGTTAAATCAGGGGTGTTGTAAAAAACAAAGTAATCCGCGGATTAGATCATCTCTAACCAATCAGAGTATCTAAACCAATGACACATTTTCAAAATGCTACTTTACCCACGTGTTCTGGCTCTGGCAAAATCCATCGGTTTCTGGGACCAATCAGAATGGTTAGAATGTGTTTGCGTTCTATAAATCGTTGGGGAGGTACTCAGACTAAAGAAACTAACGTCTGTGGGCGTGGTGTAGTGTTTGGCCGGAGCAAGGAGTTTGGATAGCCAGGCAAGTTGTATCCTACTCCTCACTTCAGTTCTCTGTCCATCAGCCAATGCATTATTGATAGTATGACACAACCATGCTAAGTGCCTCTTCTATTTCTCTCACACTCTGTCATTCTGTGCTTCAACCCCTGCACCTCTCATTGGGAGATCCTGATAAACTTCCACAGCCACAATTTACATGTTTTACCTCCCTCCCCCCCTTTACTGTTCTTCTTCCCCTCCCCTCCCCTCACCCCCAAACCTCTCCCCCTCCTCACCCCACCCTCCAGCCTCACCCCCTTCCTCTCCATTCGGCCTGGCTGTCATCAATCTTGCTAAAATGACAGCAGACAGATGTTAGCCTTTGCAAAGATCAAATCCACTGCTCCAGGGCTGCAGAGCACCCGGCCTGGTGCGCACACACACACACACACACACACACACACACACACACACACACACACACACACACACACACACACATGGCCACAGAGAGGCCACATACGCTGGCCATCACCACAGCAGGACCAGAGAGGTTTTTCCCTGTCTTCCTACCTTACCACCTGTTCTAGACTTTTTGCCTCTCTTTCTTTTCCCCTCTCTTTCCAATTCCTTCCTTTACCGTATCTCTCTTTCTCTCTGTCTCTCTGACTCTGACTCTCTCTCTCTCTCTCTCTCTCTCTCTCTCTCTCTCTCTCTCTCTCTCTCTCTCTCTCTCCCTCTCTCTCTCTCTCTCCCCCTCTCTCTCTCTCTCCCTCTCTCTCTCTCTCCCTCTCTCTCTCTCTCCCTCTCTCTCTCTCTCTCTTTCTCTCTCCCTCTCTCTTTCTCTCTGATTCTCTCTCTCTCTCCATCTCTCTCTCTCTCTCTTTCTCTGTCCCTCTGTCTCTCTCTGACTCTCTCTCTCTCTCTCTCTCTCTCTCTCTCTCTCTCTCCATCTCTCTCTCTCTCGATCTCTTCATCTCTCCCTCCATCCTATGCTGCCACCATGACACATACTACCGGTCCCTAAATCTATTCTGACAACCAGGGAGGCTTCGGGGGCAGGGTGACAGGGTGAAAGGACAGTCAACACACACACACACACACACACACACACACACACACACACACACACACACACACACACACACACACACAGCTCTCATTTGAACTTTGTGCTGGGGAGCACTATTGATTTTTCTGAGAGTGTGTGTCTGTGCTCTGCAGTGTTCTGGTCACTATTTCTGGACCCGTCAAGTCATCTGTGTGTACAGTCTGCCGGAATTGATGTGTGTGTGTGTGTGTGTGTACTGTCACAGAGCTCTTGTCTCATAGCTCATTTGAGTTTACGATGATTCAGTCACCCAGGGTAAGCTGAAGTGAGATCTGTCCACACACACAACCTGTATGGTAGTTATAGAAAATTATAGACACAACTTGAGGACTATTTTTTTTTACCTTTATTTAACTAGGAAAGTCAGTTAAGGACAAATTCTTATTTTACAATGACGGCCTAAGAACGGTGGGTTAACTGGCTTGTTTAGGGGCAGAATGACAGATTTTTACCTTGTCAGCTCAGAGATTCTTTCGGTTACTGGCCCAACGCTCTAACCACTAGGCTACCTGCCGACTATGAGGACAATGTCCTTAGATTATCTGAATAATGTAGTCCTACCACAATGTGTTTTCTGATAGAACTACTGACAGCTACAGAAACTGATTCTGACTATGTTACAAAAAGACGTAGAGAGATGGAGGGATACAGGAGAGTGATATAAGGGCACACAGAGAAAGTAGGTGAGGATGAGAGGGAGAGATGTAAAGAGAAAGAGAGATACACACCCTAACCGGAGCCAGCCTAATAGACAGATGATTGGTTCACTCCTTCCTCTGTGCGCTCTCTAGACTGTGTTAAAAAATGAATGATGTCCTGAGATATCTGCTTTGATATCCTTAAACGACCATTAGCCACCACCGATATCCCGATATGAAAGTTGTCATAGAAATGATTGGAGAAGATTGACAGTTATCAAGTATAGGACCTTTTCAAAGTGAATTATTAAGAACCATCATACTAAAATACAGTATCCCCAATCATCTCTTTACAAAAGATGAAATATGTATTATATTCATGTCCAAATCGAACTCTTAGCAAAAAAAGGAAATAGTTATTATTTAAAACTTTTCAAAAGTGAAGCTCAAAATGAACAATACACCGACACCACCTTTGATCTACATGATGGTTGGTGGTGGCAGGTAGCCTAGCATTGGGCCAGGAACCGAAAGGTTGGTGGTTCGAATCCCCAAAGGTCTAGGTGAAAAATCTGCCTGTGGCCTTGATCAAGGAACTTAAGGGCAGGTAGTTTACCCCTGTGCTGCGCTGTGCACACGGCACCACCATCTGGAGAGCTTTGCAGTTGAGGGAGGTGATGTTTCCATACCAGGTTGTGATACAGCCTGACAGGATGCTCTCGATTGTGCATCTTTAAAAGTTTGTCATGGTTTTGGGTGACAAGCCACATTTTTTCAGCCTCCTGAGGTTGAAGAGGCGCTCTTGCGCAATATTCACCACACTGTCTGTGTGGGTGGACCATTTCAGTTTGTCTGGGATGTGTACGCCCAGGAACTTAAAACTTTTCACCTTCACTGCTGTCTCTTCGATGTGGATAAGGGGCTGCTCCCTCTGCTGTTCCCTGAAGTTCACGATCATCTCCTTTGTTTTGTTGACATTGAGTGTGAGGTTGTTTTCCTGACACCACACTCCGAGTGCTCTCACCTCCTCCCTGTCGGCTGTCTCATCGTTGTTGGTAATCAAGGCTGCTACTGTTGTGTCGTCTACAAACTTGATGATTGAGTTGGAGGCGTGCGTGGCCACGTAGTCATGTGTGAACAGGGAGTACAGAAGGGGGCTGAGCACGCACCCTTGTGGGGCCCCAGTCAGTGTTGAGGGTCAGCAAAGTGGAGATGTTGTTTCCAACCTTCACCACCTGGGGGCGGTCCGTCAGAAAGTCCAGGACCCAATTGCACAGGGCGGGGTTGAGACCCAGGGCCTCCAGCTTGATGATGAGCTTGGAGGGTACTATGGTGTTGAATGCTGAGCTGTAGTCAATGAACAGCATTCTTACATAGGAATTAATTTTGTCCAGATGGGACAGGGCAGTGTTCAGTGTGATGGTGATTGCATCGTCTGTAGACCTGTTGGGGCGGTATGCAAACTTAAGTGGGTCTAGGGTGGCCGGTAAGGTGGAGGTGATATGATCCTTAAATAGTCTCTCAATGCACTTCATGATGACAGAAGTGAGTGCTATGGGGTGTTAGTCATTTAGTTCAGTTATCTTTGGCTTCTTGGGAACAGG
>NC_143022.1:74821784-74929284 GCF_057628025.1 Oncorhynchus mykiss
TGTAGTGATGGAAGGCGTGTAGTGATGGAAGGCGTGTCGGGATGGAAGGCATGTAGGGATGGAAGGTGTGTAGGGATGGAAGGTGTGTAGTGATGGAAGGTGTGTAGGGATGGAAGGTGTGTAGGGATGGAAGGCGTGTAGTGATGGAAGGCGTGTAGGGATGGAAGGCGTATAGGGATGGAAGGCGTGTAGGGATGGAAGGCGTGTAGAGAAGGAAGGCGTGTAGGGATGGAAGGCGTGTAGAGATGGAAGGGCGTGTAGAGAAGGAAGGCGTGTAGAGATGGAAGGCGTGTAGGGATGGAAGGCGTGTAGGGATGGAAGGCGTGTAGTGATGGAAGGCGTGTAGGGATGGAAGGCGTGTAGAGAAGGAAGGCGTGTAGAGATGGAAGGCGTGTAGTGATGGAAGGCGTGTAGGGATGGAAGGCGTGTAGAGATGGAAGGCGTGTAGAGAAGGAAGGCGTGTAGAGATGGAAGGTGTGTAGTGATGGAAGGCGTGTAGTGATGGAAGGCGTGTAGTGATGGAAGGCGTGTAGGGATGGAAGGCGTGTAGTGATGGAAGGCGTGTAGGAATGGAAGGCATGTAGTGATGGAAGGCGTGTAGGGATGGAAGGCGTGTAGGGATGGAAGGCGTGTAAGGATGGAAGGCGTGTAGTGATGGAAGGCGTGTAGTGATGGAAGGCGTGTAGTGATGGAAGACGTGTAGTGATGGAAGGCGTGTAGGGATGGAAGGCGTGTAGGGATGGAAGGCGTGTAGGGATGGAAGGCATGTAGGGATGGAAGGCGTGTAGTGATGGAAGGCGTGTAGGGATGGAAGGCGTGAAGGGATGGAAGGCGTGTAGGGATGGGAGGCGTGTAGAGAAGGAAGGCGTGTAGAGAAGAAGGCGTGTAGTGATGGAAGGTGTGTAGGGATGAAAGGCGTGTAGGGATGGAAGGCGTGTAGGGATGGAAGGCGTGTAGAGAAGGAAGGCGTGTAGGGATGGAAGGCGTGTAGGGATGGAAGGCGTGTAGTGATGGGAGGCGTGTAGTGATGGGAGGCGTGTAGTGATGGAAGGCGTGTAGGGATGGAAGGCGTGTAGGGATGGAAGGCGTGTAGTGATGGAAGGTGTGTAGTGATGGAAGGCGTGTAGGGATGGGAGGCGTGTAGTGATGGGAGGCGTGTAGTGATGGGAGGCGTGTAATGATGGAAGGCGTGTAGGGATGGAAGGCGTGTAGGGATGGAAGGCGTGTAGTGATGGAAGGTGTGTAGTGATGGAAGGCGTGTAGGGATGGGAGGCGTGTAGTGATGGAAGGCGTGTAGGGATGGAAGACGTGTAGTGATGGAAGGCGTGTAGTGATGGAAGGCGTGTAAGGATGGAAGACGTGTAGGGATGGAAGGTGTGTAGGGATGGAAGGCGTGTAGGGATGGAAGGCGTGTAGGAATGGAAGGCGTGTAGGGATGGAAGGCGTGTAAGGATGGAAGGCGTGTAGGGATGGAAGGCGTGTAGGGATGGAAGGTGTGTAGGGATGGAAGGCGTGTAGGGATGGAAGGCGTGTAGGGATGGAAGGCATGTAGGGATGGAAGGCGTGTAGGGATGGAAGGCGTGTAGGGATGGAAGGCGTGTAGGGATGGAAGGCATGTAGGGATGGAAGGCGTGTAGGGATGGAAGGCGTGTAGGGATGGAAGGCGTGTAGGAATGGAAGGCATGTAGGGATGGAAGGCGTGTAGGGATGGAAGGCGTGTAGGGATGGAAGGCGTGTAGGAATGGAAGGCATGTAGGGATGGAAGGCGTGTAGGGATGGAAGGCGTGTAGGGATGGAAGGCGTGTAGTGATGGAAGGCGTGTAGGGATGGAAGACGTGTAGTGATGGAAGGCGTGTAGGGATGGGATTGTGTGTCGGATTGGGAGAGAGAGGGGAAATCATACAAATAATGCCAGTGGTAGCTGATGATATAAAAACACACACGTCGTCAATAGACACACAATGTAAACGCAAATGCGCGTGCACACTCACAGGTTTGTTTTACTGTCGTCGTGGGGATCAAACAATTGCTTCCCATTCAAAATTTAAAAAATTCTAACCCTAACCCTAACCCTAACCTTAACCCCAAACGCCTAACCCTAAACCCAACCCTAACTCCAATCCCTAACCCTAAACCTAATCCCCAACCCTAACACTAATTCTAACCCTAATTGTAATCCTAACCCTAAACCTAACCTCTAAACCTTTTACTATCATTGTGAGGACACACACACACTCAAATTTACTCACATAGTCACTGAGAAGGAAATACACACTCACCCACCCTCAGATAATTGAAAAATGGCCACACACTCTCACACTCTGATTGAGGTTCTTCCTCTGCTATCTGTCTCCCTATCAGAGAGGAGGTGGTGTGATGCAGTTCAAATCATAAATTATATTTCATGCTGGATTTGCGGTGCACATCTGAATTGCATGTGAGCTCAGCCTGATGGGCCTTCGTCTCAGTCCTAGAGATACAGACGCAGATGCTGCAGTCAACCACATACACATACACATACACACACAAACACACACAGAGAGAGACACACGAACACAGATACACCCATACACATGCACACACAGGATGCACACACACACACACACACACACACACACACACACACACACACACACACACACACACACACACACACACACCACACGGAGAGAGACACACAAACACAGATACACCCATACACATGCACACACAGGATGCGCACGCACACACACACACACACACACACACACACACACACACACACAAACGCACAGAGTTCAAACTCGCCAACTATCAAACAGAAGTCATGGTCAGCAGACAGACCACTATGGAGCTATTTTAGTGCCAGGATAAGTTAAATTTGAATTAAATATTTTTGAAATTGTATTAAGATATTGAGTTTGAATTCAATATTTTGGCATTTGTAATGCACAAATTGAGTATTGAATTCATAAATCGAAAGTGAATTGAATGAATATTGAATTCAGTTTAAAAATTCTACTTAAATTGAATTGAATATTCAAATTCAATATTAATATGTTTCAGTTTCAATATGGTAGATACTACATTCATTGTCTGTGTATCAAGTGTACAGACTCTCATTTCAAGTTTACAAAAGTTTAGGATAGTAAAATTCACAAATGCATTCAGATTCAGTTCTCTGAATTCATATTCAAAACTAGAGGCTGCAATATTCATTCGGTTCAGTTTCAAAAGAATGAAATAAAAGTTTGTGCATAACAAATAAAAAAATACTGAATTAAAATACACGTTCTGCTGGTACTGAAATCACTCCATAGACCACGCTTTGACCTTCAAAGTTCAGACTAATTGCCCCTAAACATTGATCTAAGATCAGTTGTGGATTTCACAAAAATTATTAGGGATAGGTTAAGCTGATCCTAGGTCTGTTCATAAAACTTCTACATACCCTAAGAACACCTTTTAATTGCACACCTTTTCATTTTTCACCACGTCTGAGTGTATATATTCCAGACATGCTATCGTTTCAGGATACATCAACCTCTAAATTGTCTGACGTAAGCATCCTTGATTGACATATTTAGTATAGTTATCTTTGGCTAATGTACTCACCTAAGCATTGGCATATGCACCTGTCAGATGTGTGTGTGTGTGTGATTGTGTGTATATAAATCTTTATATCTGTGTGTTAAGTCAGAATCAATCCACCTCCCACCTGTTCTTACTTAATTTCCTTATCAACTCAGGAAAACCTGTCACAACTGTCCATTTAAACCCAGCGTCTCAGCCGTCTCCTCCATTTCACTCATCTTCAGACTCTTCCATCTGGTCACTAATTTACTGTATCCTTGCGCTTTTGTCTGATTCTTTTTTTCCCACCAAGCTCTTCAGTCTGTGAAGTGAAGAAAGAGAAAGACACCCAATTACCGGGTTACAAGGCTCGGAGCAATTAAGGAAATGTACAGTTCAGACGAGGTTCAGGGTTTCAACAAGGCCCGTCAGACACACACCGAGAGCCTCATAAAACTATGACTCATATTTTGCACCCTGTAAAGTCACAGCGAATGGCCATGTCTGAGAAAAGGCAACGGTGAGTGGTGGGCGCTGCCCAGTCAAGTAATTTACTCTGCTCTGACGGTAAACACTGTTAGTTGCATTACCTGATTGTTTAACCCTTTGTGTAAAGAGAGGGATGTGTTGTTGAGGACAGGTGTGAGGAATATACTTAGAGTGACATAATTTGTTTACAACTGATTCCAGTGTCTTCCAATAGATAATCTTACAAATGTTTTATCTAAGTAGTACCTCAGGGTGTCCCTGGACAGTGGCGTGAGGCAAGGAGGTAAAGAGGGAAAAGAGAGTAGAGAAAGAGGAGGAGAGTTAAATCAACGGAGCTTTCAGCCCCCTTTAGGAGGATGTCTGTTAGAGCCATTGACCTCCAAAGGACAAGGACTGTCTGTCTACACGTCCATCACATAGAGAGAAAGAGAAGGGGGGGTGGTGTAAGTTCCAATATTTAGAACCAAGGACTGATCACCACAATGTGGAGACAAATTTGACCCCTATAAATACCGTGGGATATGCGTTAACAGCATTCTTCTGCATTATCATTAACTTCTTGGTGACGGGGTGGTATTTTCACGTCTGGATGAAATGCATGCCCAAATTCAACTGCATGCTACTCATCCCCAGAAGATAAGATATGCATATTATTAGAGTTGGATAGAAAACACTCTGAAGTATTTAAAACTGTTTGAATCATGTCTGTGAGTATAACATAACTTATTTAGCAGGCGAAACCCAGAGGACAAACCATTCAGATGTATTTTTTTGAGGTCACTCTCTTTTCAATAAGATTTCATTGGGAATCCAGATTTCTAAGTGACCTTCTTGCAGTTCCTATCGCTTCCACTGGATGTCAACAGTCTTTAGAAATTGGTTGAGGTTATTCCTTTGGGTAATGAAGAAGTACAGCCATCTTGTACGAGGGTCACTTGAAGTGTATTGTTAGATAGAGGCGCATGACCAGAAAGCTAGCGTCAGTTTTTTTTCTTCCTGTATTCAACACAGATCCCCGTCTTCCATTTTATCGATTATTTACTTTAAAACATCCCTGAAGTTGTATTACAAAAGGAGTTTGAAATGTTTTGGAAAGTTTACAGGTAACTTTTGAGATACTTTGTAGTCACGTTGCGCAAGTTGGAACCAGTGTTTTTCTGGATCAAACGCGCCAAATAATTGGAAATATATGGACGGAATTAATCGAACAATAGGACCATTTGTGATGTTTATGGGACATGTTGGAGTGCCAACAGAAGAAGCTCGTCAAAGGTAAGGCATGATTTCGATTTTTATTTCTGCGTTTTGTGTCGCACCTGCAGGGTTGAAATATGTTTTCTCTGCTTTCAACGAAAATCCTTTTTGAAATCTGACATGTTGGCTGGGTTCACAACACGTGTAGCTTTAATTTGGTATCTTACATGTGTGATTTCATGACAGTTAGATTTTTATAGTAATTTATTTGAATTTGCCGCTCTGCATTTTCTCTGGCTTTTGGCCAAGTGGGACGCTACCGTCCCACATATCCCAGAGAGGTTTTAACAAAGAAATAGGTCAAAAATATTTGTATGCAGGCTATATGCTTAATGTAGAGTTATTAATGTAACTTTAGTTGTTCTACAAACATTGTGTTATGTGTTTGGATTTTGAATACATTGTAAGGCTGGTTGATGAGACTCTGATGATAATTTGAAAAAAGTAGCTTGAAAGGCATAAGCTCTGCTTAGTTTTTTTTGTGCAGGCTGTACACACTACATCAGTCTCTCATTCACAATTTGACAAGTACTTGATAATGCCTCGAAGTTCAAGACGGCATCCCCTTTGTGGCCGTAATGCACCCATAACAAATCCATGCCTTTTGCGGCCCGGAGTGCTGCGTTTTGCCCTTCTCCCTGAGTGTGCTGTGCAATCACAAGCGTCTGTCACTCAAACTGCTCTCCATCATATTATCTCATCAGGTGTTTCTCACAGGCTACAAGTTAAGACAGACACATCGGGGACGCAACTGCTCGCATCCTTATCCAATTCCGAAGTGCATATTGAAGATATTGGATGAACTGTCCACATTTACTCTTCGTCAGCCAACAAGATGAGTAGGCCTAACGAACAGCAAAAGCACTAGCCCATGTCAATCTTTTATTTGTACAGTTTTTTTTATTTAACCTTTATTTAACTAGGCAAGTCGGTTAAGAACAAATTGTTATTTACAGTGGTGGCCTATCCCGGCCAAACCCAGACGATGCTGGGCCAATTGTGCGCCACCCAATGGGACTCCCAATCACGCATTTTGCACTGTGATGTAGTGTCTTAGACCGCTGCGCCACTAGGGAGCCCCGAATCTACTATTCCCCAGAGTACAAAAGTTGACCTATTCTATTCTGTGCGAGAAATAAATATTCCAAACAGTCTGGGATCATTGTGGGATGCGATAGAGCCCAAATTAATACAACCACTTGTCACAACCTGATCTGGTTCACCTGTCCTTGTGATTGTCTCCTTCCCCTTCCAGGTGTCGTGTATTATCCCCGGTGTACATATCCCGGTGTTTCCTGTCTCTCTGTGCCAGTTCGTCTTATTTGCCAAGTCAACCAGTATTTTTCCTCGCTCCTATTTTTCCCAGTCTCTGTTTGTTTCTAGTCCTCCTGGTTTCGACCCTTGCCTGTCCTGACTCTGAACCCGCCTGCCTGAACACTCTGTCTGTTCTAACTACCAGCCTGCCTATCCCCTTGTACTGTTTTTGGACGCGGATCTGGTTTCTGACTCCTGCCTGGCCTGACCTCGAGACTCCCTATTGTGTGGTACTGTTTGGACTCTGACTTGGTTTATGAACTCTCGCCTGTCCCCGACATGCCTTTGCCTACTCCCTTTGTTATAACCAATATCGTAGCTCTACCATCTGCCTCCTGTGTCTGCATTTGGGTCTCGCCTTGTGTCCTTATACCACTAGCGTCAAAACACTTTTTTATGCAATGCGGCTGACACAACAGATCAGAACATTTAGCTTAAAATGTTAAACTATTAGCCTATTTCTTCACATTATAAGCGCAGAAATGCGTACATGGCAGTAGGCTATAAGCATGAATGTTCCATTAGTGGAAAACACTATTATCAAATGTGACCGCAAATACAATTATGCACGTAATGCTTTTATTATAAAGCTGCATTTTGTGGTGAAAATGATCTTCCGCAAACTCACACGCTGCTTAAATACCGGAGCGCCAAGTCTAGGTCCAAAAGGCTTCTTAACAGCTTCTACCCCCAAGCCATAAGATTCAGCTAGTCAAATGGCCTCCCAGACTATTTGCATTGTTGGTTAAGGGCTTGTAAGTAAGCATTTCACCTGTTGTATTCGGCACGTGACAAATAAAATTAGATTCATATGGCAGTTATTTATTTATTTAACTAGACATGTCAGTTAAGAACAAATTCTTATTGACAATGAAGGCCTAGGAACAGTGCCTTGTTCAGGGGCATTTAACCCACTGCTCAGCTCAGGGATTCGATCTAGCAACTTTTCGGTTACTGGCCCAGGGCTCTAACTACTAGGCTACCTGGACCATTATGGACCATTATCCTGCACCTGTATCGAAACAGGGGCAGCTGAAAAAATACATGTCATCTATGCACTTAAAAAGGTCATGGAGCACATGTTTAATTTTTTTAAATGTTTATGCCAGCCAGGTAGGCTACACTCCTGTTGTAAATATAAGCAATGTGCTTAATATTAGGAAAGTTGAGAAATAAATATAGTAGGCCTAGCCTATAGAAAGCTGATTGGATCCTCCTCTTTTTATTAACGGCCACCACTTTGTTTCTTCACTCAATTGCATAGCCTGTAGAAATGTTGCACAACATGACCTTATGGGCTCTCATGAAGTGTTTGATTAGATTTTTGATTACATTTGCATTGATGTAGGAGTGATTAGAGGGACAATAGAGTGCTGAGTACCAGGCAGTTAGCAAGTTTGGTAGGCCACTAATGACCAGCAGCAGCATCAGAGCTTGGAGAAGCCTAATGTGGAATTTGACTGCCTTCGAAGACTTTTGACCGCCGGTGTGGTGGTAATACGGTCACCGCAACAGCCCTAAGAAGGCCAAATCTTTTTGACCTTCCTTTGACATCTGTAGGTGTCCTGGAGGACAGGCTGTATGCCCCCAGTGATGCATTGGACAGACCGCACCTCCCTCTAGAGAACCTTGCTGTTGCGGGCAGTGTAGGTGCCATACCAGGCACTGTTGTGCCTTCTTCACCTAATTTCAGATTGTCAGTGATGTATACGCTGAGGAACTTGAAGCTTTTCTCCTTCTGCACTGTGGCCCTGCCGATGTAGATGGAAGCGTGCTCCTTCTGCTGTCTACTGAAGTCCACGATCAGCTCCTTAGTTTTGCAATCACGGGTGAACAGGGAGTATGGGAGGGGGCTGAGCACGCACCCTTGTGTGGCCCCAGTATTGAGGATAGCGAAGTGGAAGGGTTGTTTCCTACATTCACCACCTGGGGGGGCGGCTCGTCAGGAAGTCCAGGATCCAGTTGAACAAGGCGGGGTTCAGACCCAGGGTACCAAGCTTCTGCCCCTTTTTAACATTTTCGGCTAAAATGACATACCCAAATGTAACTGCCTGTAGCTCAGGCCCTGAAGCAAGGATATGCATATTCTTGGTACCATTTGAAAGGAAACACGTTGAAGTTTATGGACATGTGAAAGGAATGTAGGATAATATATATATATATATATATATATATATATATATAACACAATAGATCTGGTAAAAGATAATACAAAGAAAATAATAACCGTTCTTTAGCATTTGTTTTTGTACCATCATCTTTGAAATGCAAGAGAAAGGTCATAATGTATTATTGCAGCCCAGGTGCAATTTAGATTTGGCCACTAAATGGCAGCAGTGTATGTACAAAGTTTTAGGCTGATCCAATGAACCATTGCATTTCTGTTCAAAGTATTGTATCAAGACTGCCCAAATGTGGCTAATTTGTTCATTAATAACTTTTCATGTTCAAAAGTGTGCACTCTCCTCAAACAATAGCATGGTATTATTTCACTGTAATATCTACTGTAAATTGGACAGTACAGTTAGTTAACAAGAATTTAAGCTTTCTGCCAATATCAGATATGTCCTGGAAAATGTTCTTGTTACTTACAACTTCATGCTAATTACATTAGCCTACATTAGCTTGATCCCGAATAAGTTTATGATGAGCTTTGAGAGTACTATGGTGTTGAAGGCTGAGCTGTAGTCAATGAACAGCATTCTTACATACAGTAGGTATTCCTCTTGTCCAGATGGGACAGGGCAGTGTACAGTGCGATGGATCCATTGTGACGGTATGCAAATTGAAGTGGGTCTAAGGTGTCAGGTAAGGTGGAGGTGATACGATCCTTAACTAGCCTCTCAAGCACTTCATGACGACAGAAGTGAGTGTTATGGGGGCGATAGTCATTTAGTTCAGTTACCTTTGCTTTTTTGGGTACAGGAACAATGGAGATCTAAGTACCGTGACTGATAAAAAAAACTGACTATGTACAGACTCAGTGAGCTTATCCTGGCCACAGAAACCATCCGTCACAGACAAATTTGGCTACCCAGAGAGGACAGGTTGTGCTCAGTCTGCCCTCAGAGAGAGGTTGAGACAGAGCTGCATTTTCTCCTACACTGCCAGAACTATACAGACTTACTGGCAATTTTCTTTCCCAAAATGTTGAAACCAAAACAGAAAATGATTTTTTTATTTTTTACTTTGTGCCATATTACATGCAAAATATGTAGCTTCCTGCCACACCCGTAGGGACAGCCAGTGAAACATCCAACCAGAGCAACAACATTCCTACTTGTATCTTTCTCACTATTTCATTTTTGTCCTCATTCATTTCTTACTGTAGTGTTCTCATTGATATACTCAGTGAGTATTATTATGTTTCCTATTATAATCTATCTGCGTCATCGTTGATTTAATATGTCTATATGTTTGCTTTGACATTGTATGTGGCCACAATTTCCATGCCAAGAAAGCAATTTAAATTTGAAAAAAAAGAGAGAGAGAGCAAGCGAGAGAGAGAGAGAGAGAAAGAAAGAGAGAAAGAAAGAGAGAAAGACAGAGAGAGAGGTCCCAGCGAAGGACATACTAAACTAACCCTCAACAAGAAAAGCTACAGAAATAAAGCACTCATCTTTGGGCCATTTGGAGTTAGGGGAGATATAAACACTCATCCGTGGGCCATTTAGAGAGCCCAGATGACACATAACTCTGAGTGCCTTCCTAAAACTCACCCCCAAGGAGGAAAGTAGTGACAGACACACAAAACACACACACTCTCTCGCCTGCTGCCCACCTCCACCTCGCCATTTGGCCACTCTTTGAGAGGCGACTACCCAGAATTCCTTAGGGCCCCTCATTAGGCCTTAGCTCCCTCTCTGAGTAGGCTGATGGGTAAACTTTGGAGAGGTCACCTCTTTTCCTTTCCTCTTCTCCCTCCTCAATGCCTCCTTCCTCTCCTCCTCTGGTCTTGTCAGTGTGGAGTGTAAGCAAGTAGAAAGGTTAGTGCTGTTTTCACCCGATGTCATTTTCTACCATTAGGGACAAAGGACAGTGAACTACCAGCCCTGGCTATGCTGGAGATACAGTATGCTAAGGAGGGGTGCTGAATTGTTATGCGTGTTGTGAGGTTGTGCTGGTTTGCTAATGCTGTGCTGGTTAGCATTTCTGCGTTGTATTAATTACCAAAGTTAGTGTATCAGTTGGTCCTCCTTACCTCTCGCCAGTACATCTCTTCCCTCCAGTAGTGGTTGATGTGTCTCAGATGTTCTCTTGATCCTCCACAGCCCAGGCCAGCCCAGCCCAGCCCAGGCCAGCCCAGCCCAGCCCACGCCAGCCCAGCCCAGCCCAGGCCAGGCCAGGCCAGGCCAGTCCACATTCATTAGCCGGTGGCTCTCTCTCCCGGAGCTGCCTGCTGCCTGTCTGCCTGTTTGCTGACTGCTTGTGGAAAAAGCCATTTAGCCTGCTGAATGTCAAGGTTAGTGTGCGCTGTCCTTGTCATCAGTCTCTGCGGCAGAAGGTCAGGGATAAGCTTTCCTCAAATGGGCAGCGTCAAACAAAGAGGAGGCTGACTTAACTCACCTAGAGAAAGAGAACCTCTTTCCCAGTCGATAAACAATCCTCTGGTCTACACTTCTCTCTCTCTCTCTCTCTCTCTCTTGTTCTCTTTCTCTTTCTCCGCTGAGTCTTAGCCGTGTTAACCCCCTCACAAACAATGTTTGCGTGTGCATGTGTGTGTGTGTGTGTGGTGGGCCGGGGGGGATTGTAACACTCCCCCACAATCACCCCCCACCTCACTAAACAATTCAAACACACTTACCCCAATTATGGTCTATGGCCCGACTGCAGTGTCCAGTAAGCTATGTTGGTCCCCAGCCCTCAACCTGACTGGTTGTTGTCATGTAAAGGAATGACAGCTTAAGGGTAGGACCACTGGGCCGCTTCTAACATCATCATTCCCCCGTGGTACATTACAGGGCCAGTCTTAATGCAGCGGCTAATTACAGCATGGTGTCAGTCGGCCAACAGACACACACACAAAGTGACTCTGTGTGTTTGTGTGTGTTCGTGTTGTGTTCGTGTGTGTGTTTTTCCTCTCACTGATGAAGGATGATGAAATTAGTAGGCCTGAACCCTTTGTTTGTCCTTTCAAGTGACAGGCACTCTCCAACTGTATTCTGTTTTCAATTTGACTTTTTTTTCCCAAATCAACACAGTAATCCAAACCAATTCTGGTGGTAGCTCAACCATCTACAAAATCCTTCTAAAACCTTTGTCCTTAGGATTTCTATTGGTTTGAATAACGGGTTTATAAGCATGGATTATCAGTGATTAAAAATATAAATACAGGAATTGACATTATGGAATTGTAACCCCCTATCAGTCTGACCTCACGTTAACCCTTTTTAATATAGCGGTAGCTTGCAACATGTTTGACCTGATCTCAATACTCCACATTCTTCCTGCCTTAGCCCCATAACTCAGAAATGTGCAAATAAATGCATGGCTTTTAAAAAAGGGTGACAAGTCAAGGCTCAAGACACATCATGTGAACTCAGTGAGCGGTAGTCACAAGGCTTCCCACTAAGACACAACATTGCCACAAAGTCTCCCTGGGGTTACCCTCTCAACATTGGGATTCTTTTGAAGGGCTGTAAAATATAAAAATAAAAGTCATCTTTGGATGTTCTGTTCAGTAATCTTGGGATCCTCTGGTCATGCTAGTGAACTTTGTTCACCTCGTGAACTCCAACCTTTGTCCCCTTGTCATACAGAGGCTGCTTTATTCTTTCTCTGGCCTGAGGACCTGCTGATAATGTGATTAAACAGTGGCTTTGACACAACCAGGAGCATGTCCAGCCAGGTCACCTGAGATACAAGTCTATCCATATCTGAGGATGTCGGAAATGTTGTGGAAACAGGCCACTAGGGGCAACTGTGAGTGCTGTTACATTCAAGCAGGTTTGGGTTTTGCTAGGGCGTTTCAAAGTTCATGCCTAAACTTAACCTTAAACACTTTGACATTTGATGTTTGGAACAGCTTGGAAATTTGACGTTTGAGAAACATGGATGAATGTCTAGTTCCGTTGTGAGACTGTGAGAGCTTGTTGCGCATGTCCCATAGTTGGGGTTATGTCATTGGTAGAGATGGGCACAACCAATTCATCGGAAAGACTAGAGTAAGTGTAGGCTATAGGGCTGTCATCCATCCTCCCTTTAGTGACACTTCTCCTTCACTACAGATAGAAAGATTCAGTACACAACCAAGAAAGAAGTAGAGACAGGAGGCTGGATTTATAAAGTAGATAAGGAGAGAAAGAGTGGACTTGTGTGACTGTAATATTTACTGTTCACTTTTTATTGTTTTAACAGGGTGAGCAAATGGAGTAGGTGAGAAACAGGGGAGTGGGTGAGAAAGGGGAGTAGGTGAGCAAAGGGAGTAGGTGAGAAACAGGGGAGTGGGTGAGAAACAGGGGAGTGGGTGAGCAAAGGGAGTGGGTGAGAAACAGGGGAGTGGGTGAGCAAAGGGAGTAGGTGAGAAACAGGGGAGTGGGTGAGCAAAGGGAGTAGGTGAGAAACAGGGGACTGGGTGAGAAACAGGGGACTGGGTGAGAAACAGGGGAGTGGGTGAGAAACAGGGGACTGGGTGAGAAACAGGGGAGTGGGTGAGAAACAGGTGAGTGGGTGAGAAACAGGGGAGTGGGTGAGAAACAGGGGAGTGGGTGAGAAACAGGGGAGTGGGTGAGAAACAGGGGAGTGGGTGAGAAACAGGGGAGTGGGTGAGAAACAGGGGAGTGGGTGAGAAACAGGGGAGTAGGTGAGAAACAGGGGAGTAGGTGAGAAACAGGGGAGTGGGTGAGAAACAGGGGAGTGGGTGAGAAACAGGGGAGTAGGTGAGAAACAGGGGAGTGGGTGAGAAACAGGGGAGTAGGTGAGAAAGGTTATAGAATCTATGGCAGATCAAAGGCTACTTCAGGCCCTCTGTCATACCACAAAAACACATACACATACACACACATCCACACACTCTCTCTCTCTCTCTCTCTCTCTCTCTCTCTCTCTCTCTCTCTCTCTCTCTCTCTCTCTCTCTCCGTCACATGGCCCTGTACCTGCTCTACCTCTGCTTCCCCTTGCACACTCATCTGCATATCCCTTGCACTGCACTATAAATTCCTCCAGAAACGGGCACTTATTCCTTCATAAATCTCTTCCTTGTCACTTTCAAATTACAGAGATTTATTCACAGATGAACAAGCCAGAGCAGAGTCGAGAAAGGGAACAGGGGAGAAAGGGGGGAGGGAAACCTCTTCATCTTTTTATGACCAACATGGCGGGTGGTGTGGTGTGTGTATCTGCATATGCCCTTTGTGTGTGTCACACTGGTGGCAGCCCCAGAGCAGGAAGGGTGTGCGCCCGCCAACAAAGCCTTGACAACTCCCCGTGCCACAATCTCATCTGTTCCAGTCAGCGCACTCCTCAAAAACTATTTAACTTTCATTAAACAGTTTTTGATATGGGCTGAGAAAGGAAGGCATGAAGCGCCCGTAACGCTCATATGCTCTCATTCATTCTAGCTACTGCTGTTTCTCCCTTTTCACTCCCTCTCTTTCCCAGACTTACTCTCTTTCTCCCTATGTGACGGTCTATCCGCTTTTCTCCCCCTCTCCATCTCCCTCTGCGCTCTCTCCCCTCTCTCTCTCCATCTCACTCTCATACCCTGTCCCCCCTCTCTCTCTCTTTCTCTCATTCTTTGTCTTTCATTCTCTCCCTTTCATTCTCTTTCTCTTATTCTCTCTCTTATTCTCTCTCTTTCTCTCGCTCTCTCTCTCTCACTCTCTCTCTCTCTCTCTCTCTCTCTCTCTCTCTCTCTCTCTCTCAATCTCTCTCATTCCCTGTCTCTCTCTCTGTCTCTGTCTCTCTCTCTCTCTCTCTCTCTCTCTCTCTCTCTCTCTCTCTCTCTCATTCTCTCTCTCTCTCTCTCTCTCTCTCTCATTCTCTCTATATCTCTCTCATTCTCTCTCGGTCTCTCGGTCTCTCTCTCTCTCTCTTTCTCTCTCGCTCTCTGTGTGTCTCTCTCTCTCTCTCTCTCTGTCTCTCATTCTCTCTCTCTCTCTCTCTCTCTATCTCTATTTCTCTCATTTCCTCTCTCTCATCCCCCCTCTCTCTCTCTATCTCTCATTCTCTCTCTATCTCTCTCATTCTCTCTCTGTCTCTCTCTGTCTCTCTGTCTCTCTCTGTCTCTCTCTCTCTCTCTCTCTCTCTCTCTCTCTCTCTCTCTCTCTCTCTCTGGCTGTCTGTCAGGATAGCATGCAGGTTGGTTAAATGAGGGACCTTTGAAGCTGTAGTTAGTGCTCACATTCCTCTTTTCCTTTGTGTGCGTCTCCTACTGTTGAAACAGTGATTCATGTACTGCTCGTCCAACCTCCATTAATTTCATGTAATGTAGCTTTTATCTCCGTCACTGGGACCACTATCTCCTCCACCGTCTCTCTCTCTCTCTCTTTCACTCTTTCCTTCTCTCTTTCTCTCTCTCATACACACACACAGCCCTACTCTCTCCTTTTCTCTTTATCTGTCGCCTCGCTTGCAGATTATTTTCTCTTACTCTCTCTTTCCCTCTCTTTCTCAAGGTAACTGGTTCTATTACTTACCTACTTCTGCCCCTGTCAGAGGTCATTGTGGCGGAGGGGTGCAGTTCACCGTGTGTGTGTGGATGGTGTCATTCACTGGCAGTTTCATCAAATCAAATTTATTTTACACGTCACATGCTCCGTAAACAACAGGTGTAGACTAACAGTGAAATGCTTACGGGCCCATCCCAGACTTGGTGCATTGGTTCTGCTTGCCGTGTGATAGCAAAGAGAGCAGTCTATGACTTGGGTGGCTGGTGTCTTTGTAATATTATGGGCCTTCCTCTAGCACCGCCTGGTATAGAGATCCTGAATGGCAGGGAGCTCTGCCCCAGAGATGTACCCTATGTCTGTTTGGCCCTGTCCGGGGGTATCGCTGGACGGGGCCACAGTGTCTCCTGACCCCTCCTGTCTCAGCCTCCAGTATTTATGCTGCAATAGTTTGTGTCAGGGGGCTAGGGTCAGTCTGGAGTATTTCTCCTGTCTTATCTGGTGTCCTGTGTGAATTTAAGTATGTTCTATAATTCTCTCTCTTTCTCTCTCTCTCTGAGGACCTGACCCCTAGGACCATGCCTCAGGACTACCTGGCATGATGACTCCTTGCTGTCCCCAGTCCACCTGGTCGTGCTGCAGCTACAGTACAGTTTCAACTGTTCTGCCAGTGCCTATGGAACCCTGACCTGTTCACCGGACGTGCTACCTTGTCCCAGACCTGCTGTTTTCAACTCTCTAGAGACAACAGGTGTGGTAGAGATACTCTGAATGATCGGCTATGAAAAGCCAACTGACATTTACTCCTGATGTGCTGACCTGTTGCACCCTCTACAACCACTGTGATTATTATTATCTGACTCTGTTGGTCATTTATGAACGTTTGAACATCTTGGCCATGTTCTGTTATAATCTCCACCCGGCACAGCCAGAAGAGGACTGACCACCCCTCATAGCCTGGTTCCTCTCTAGGTTTCTTCCTAGGTTCTGGCCTTTCTAGGGAATTTTTCCAAGCCACCTTGCTTCTACACCTGTATTGCTTGCTGTTTGGGGTTTTAGGCTGGGTTTCTGTACAGCACTTTGTGACATCAGTTGATGTAAGAAGTGCCTCATAAATACATTTGATTGATTGATTGTAGCGCCTTGCGGTCAGATGCCAAGCAGTTGCCGTACCAAGTGGGGATGCAGCAAGTCAAGATGCTCTCAATGGAGCAGTTGTAGAACTTTTTGCCAAATCTTTTCAGCCTCCTGAGGGGGAAGAGGCATTGTCATGCCTTCTTCTGTGTTGGTGTGCGTGGTCAATTCCTTAGTGATGTGGACACCGAGGAACTTGAAGCTCTCGACCCGCTCCACCTCAGCACCGTCGATGTGGATGGGGTTCACGCTCAGCCCTCCGTTTCCTGTAGTCAACGTGCATTTACTGGTAACAAAGTGCTCCCCCTCTTCCTCAGCCTCATCATCCTCATCGTCACCGCCAGCGTAAACACAAAACTCTTCATTCTAACAAACCATGAAATTCCAGATATAAGGTACCGTATGTAAATGTTCCCTGTCAGAGAAGCTCAGCTCCGGTCTGCGTTATGTTTAGCACTCTGTCCCCTGAGAGGACGCCACTGCACTGAGCCATGGAAATGTCAGCGGTCAAGTATACATGGGAAAAGTTGGAAAGCTAAACCGCCGGTCACCCTGGGCCACAGAAAAGGTCAGTGCCTTGTCAACAGCTTGTCAACAGCTGATGTCACTTTGAACCCCCCCCCCCCCAGTCACAGTTAGAATCATCCATGTATCCATGTGATGTCACCTCTCTTCTGCTTCCATCCTTCTCTGCATGGGCCACATTTTTGTGGCATTAAGAATGAAATGTAATAAGTAATTTTCCATACAGTGCTTAACAACGAGACAAAGGCTACTGCATAGTATAGGAAAGCATTTTTATGTAATGTCTTATAGTAAATGTTCACTGTTCAACATCAGAACCATTCCAGGCTGAAATACTGCATTGTAACAGGAGCTAGTAACATAAGCACTTCGCTGCACTCGCTTTAACATCAGCTAACCTGTGTACGTGACCAATACACTTTGATTTGATTTGATTTAAGTCGCCCTTAGACACAGATCTGTGATAATTTTACCCTCCCCAAATCCTAACTGTTTTGGGGGTTAAACGCAAATCTGACCTTAGGGACGACTTCCTTCTACCATCAGGACCAGGGCATTATGATTCATTATTAATCATCAGTCTAAGTATCACAGCAGGTAAGAAGGAGTAGGAAGGGAGATAGCAGCATGCTGCCTGGGTTTGGTGCCAAAAACGCCATTCCCCAATCTCTTCTTCTCCCTTTCCACTCTCCTTCTGTTTCTCTTTTTACTCCCGCTTTCTTCCATTCTGAAAGCTGTGCAGCTTGATCTTTAATCTCACCCCCTCTCCTCCCTTTTCTCCTTCCCCCGCTCCTCATCTCTCCTCCCCTCTCTCTGCAGACACGGGTGTGTTGCTCTTCGCTATAGGGGGTAAGATGTGGAGGTCTGGTCTTACACAGCTAACATATGTCAGAACACCTGAGCAGCAGCTAGCCCTCCCCATTCCCTCCTCACGACCCGCTCCTCTCCGCTCCTCTGCCACTCCTGGGTTAATGTGCCCCCCAGCCGTGTGGCAGGGCGAGCTGGCGCGCTTCCCTCTCACCCGGCCAGCCCCCACGCTGGGCAACCACGGCCCACCGACAGCATCCATCGCCCCGACATGACGGATCACATATGGAAGCCTTCCACCACCACCGGCGCACCGGCAGATAGGGGGCAAGGGGAGGATGGATGGGAGGAGAGAGGGGGGGGGGAGTTGGTTTTAACACGGCATATAGAGAATCAAGGTTCTACGCAGCATTAAACCACACAGCAGAGGAAGAAAAGCGGTCTTCTCCAAACAAAGTTTCCCCCCAATTAACAGTACCCCCTGTTACACCAAAGATTCTCAAAGGCCAGAAGACTTTGACCCAAAGGGACAGAAAAGGAAGGAGATACACCTTAAAAGAATAGACAGACAGAGACACAAAGACAGAGAGAGAGACAGAAGGTGAATGGGGGGGAGTGAGGGGACATTGAGAGAAGAAGAAGAGTGTTCAGACAGCACTTTATCACTTGCTTTAAAACTCTCAATCTTCCTCTCGTCTTTAGCATTTGAAGCGCTAAGGTCCCCAGTGCCAGCAAAGGTCAGGGCTATGATTTATTGGTCTCTTATGGAGGTGCTGTCTGTAGGGCTGAGCGTTGTGCCATACGTCTGGACACCAGCCAACATTACTGGGTTCAAACTCAGCCAACACACTAGAACAGGCTTGGGGTCAATGCCATTTCAGCTCAAAATAATGACTTGTCAAGAAGCAGGAAACTTTCCTTAATATGTAGATTTGTAAATAATTTATTTTCTTAGCCTCCTGAAGTATGACCATTTTATTTGCTTGGCAGCACGCAAGGCCAGAATCCACTATGCTACAAACTCAAAGGACATCAAATCTCCTCTCTTTTCTCTCCAACATGTTCAGCCTGTAATGCATGTTTAATATGATACATTGTACAGCGGGAATATGAAGCAAAATACTGTGTAATTATTTTTCAATATTTTAATTCAAATATTTTTCAGATCATGTCCTTGTGATGCCAAACATTTATGAAATATGGAGAGTACCCTTGTCAAGTCTAAGTTGAAAATTAGACGCTTGTTCATTTTGATGTAAATACATGAAACTTAATATCCTCCAGTCCAGTACCATTTCCTTCCTGTTTGTCAATTCAGTGTTATTGATCACTAATTATTCATACAAGTGAAAATTGTATCATTATTTTCCTGAATTGCACTTAATTCGACATGACAAGGTCTCACCACATCATTGTAAACATTTGAATGATTGTATTGCGTTTCAGGGAGGGCTTTTGCCTGATATGTGTGTCTGTAAACCAAAGAAAGAGGATATACATAATAATGGTTAATGGTTCTCATATAATTTAAAGTCGGAATAACATAATAACTTCCTTTAAATATTGCATTCTTCAAGTAGCGTCTTCTCTTTCATTTGACACGATTCAAAACACCATGACATTTCATCACAGTTTTCTTCTTTAAATATCTACTAAACCATACTAACACGTGATCTCTTTAGATCACTACGGAAAGGGTTAGTCCCTACTGCACCCATGAGATGACCATGGCTGATGTCATGTGCTGATAGCGTCCCTGCTTGAGTCCATGGCGAGAAAAGCATTATTACATCACATTGTCTGCTGGGAGAGACCAGCGCTACGCAGTATGACGCTGGAACATTTGTGTGTATTAAATCTCAGACTATAATTGCTTGAATAAGAGCGAAAATGAAAAACAACATGGTCGTGATGTGTAACAGAGGCCTGCTGTGGCACTGAAACTGTACGCAACACATACCGTGCAAATGTCTCTGAACAGAAATATAGCAGATAGAACAGATGCCGTGTAGTCAGTAATGGTCACATTCAATTACCATGCATTGTAGGCCTACACTGGATCATGCTGTAAGTCGGTAGGAAATAAAGCCATTATGTGCCATTGTTGCTGTAGTACAGTATGTAGACTATATATATACACACTACCGTTCAAAAGTTTGGGGTCGCTTAGAAATGTAAAGACCGTTGGTGGAAGAAGGTGAGGACCAAGATGCAGCGTGGTAAGTGTTCATCATTATTTTAATAAACTGAACACTAAATACAACAAGGAACAAAAGAAACAACCGAAACAGCTCCGTCAGGTGCAAAACACACTAAACAGAGAATAACTACCCACAACCCAGAGTGGGAAAACAGGCTGCCTAAGTATGGATCTCAATCAGTGACAACGATTGACAGCTGCCTTTGTTTGGGAACCATACCAGGCCAAAACCAGAAATACAAAACATAGAACAATAACATAGAATGCCCACCCCAACTCACACCCTGACCAAACTAAAATAGAGACATAAAAAGGGAACTAAGGTTAGGACGTGACAAGAAATGTCCTTGTTTTTTAAAGAAATGCACATTCTTTGTCCATTAAAATAACATCAAATTGATCAGAAATACAGTGTAGACATTGTTAATGTTGTAAATGACTATTGCAGCTGGAAACAGCTACAATAGTACAGAGGCCCAGAGGCAACCATCACTTCTGTGTTCCAATGGTATGTTGTATTAACTTATCCAAGTTTATCATTTTAAAAGGCTAACTGATCATTAGAAAACCCTTTTGCAATTATGTTAGCACAGCTGAAAACTGTCCTTCTTTAGACAAGTTGAGTATCTGGAGCATCAGCATTTGTGGGTTTGATTACAGGCTCAAATGGCCAGAAACAAATAACTTTCTTCTGAAACTTGTCAGTCTATTCTTGTTCTGAGAAATGAAGGCTATTCCATTTGTGAAATTGCCAAGAAACTGAAGATCTCGTACAACGCTGTGTCCTACTTCCTTCAAAGAACAGTGCAAACAGTCTCTAACCAGAATATAAAGAGGAGTGGGAGGCCCTGGTGCACAACTGAGCAAGAGGACAAGTACATTAGTGTCTAGCTTGAGAAACAGACGCCTCACAAGTCCTCAATTGGCAGCTTCATTAAATAGTAACCGCAAAACACCAGTCTCAACGTCAACAGTGAAGAGGCGACTCCGGGATGCTGGCCTTCTAGGCAGAGTTCCTCTGTCCAGTGTCTGTGTTCTTTTGCCCATCTTAATCTATAATTGTTTTTGGCCAGTCTGAGATATGGCTTTTTAATTGCAATTCTGCTTTTCTTTAAAAAACAAGGACATTTCTAAGTGACCCCAAACTTTTGAACGGTAGTGTACATAATGTTGGAATGCAGTTGTGTTATGTTTCAGTGGTGTTATGTTTCAGTTGTGTTATGTTTCAGTATTGTTATTTTTCAGTAGTGTTATGTTTCAGTTGTGTTATTTTTCAGTTGTGTTATGTTTCAGTATTGTTATTTTTCAGTAGTGTTATGTTTCAGTTGTGTTATTTTTCAGTATTGTTATTTTTCAGTAGTGTTATTTTTCAGTAGTGTTATGTTTCAGTTGTGTTATGTTTCAGTATTGTTATTTTTCAGTAGTGTTATGTTTCAGTTGTGTTATTTTTCAGTAGTGTTATGTTTCAGTTGTGTTATTTTTCAGTTGTGTTAGGTTTCAGTTGTGTTATTTTTCAGTGGTGTTATGTTTCAGTGGTGTTATTTTTCAGTGGTGTTATGTTTCAGTTGTGTTATGTTTCAGTGGTGTTATGTTTCAGTTGTGTTATGTTTCAGTGGTGTTATGTTTCAGTTGTGTTATGTTTCAGTGGTGTTATGTTTCAGTGGTGTTATGTTTCAGTTGTGTTATGTTTCAGTTGTGTTATGTTTCAGTGGTGTTATGTTTCAGTTGTGTTATGTTTCAGTGGTGTTATGTTTCAGTTGTGTTATGTTTCAGTGGTGTTATGTTTCAGTTGTGTTATGTTTCAGTGGTGTTATGTTTCAGTTGTGTTATGTTTCAGTGGTGTTATGTTTCAGTTGTGTTATGTTTCAGTTGTGTTATGTTTCAGTTGTGTTATGTTTCAGTGGTGTTATGTTTCAGTGGTGTTATGTTTCAGTTGTGTTATGTTTCAGTGGTGTTATGTTTCAGTTGTGTTATGTTTCAGTGGTGTTATGTTTCAGTTGTGTTATGTTTCAGTGGCGGTGGAGTTCTAAGGTGTCATTGTACAGCTGCTCTATTACTACGACACCCTCCCTCCTCTCCTCACCGGCTTCCAGGACAGCGATAGCGACATGTTTAGCTGCATTCAACATGAAAGACTGCCTCTCTCTGCTGACATATAACTTGAAAAAGCGGCCACCAGTTTGCTTTCAAGAGGGGAGGAAATTGAACACAACCGCCATTTGAAGTGTGGATTGAGAGACTGGTTTCTGAAGTGAATAAACTGACAACAAAATCCGGCGAGGAGAGCTTTCCCCGTGTCATGAATACCATTGGACTCTTTAAAGCATCCTACGTCACATTTGCAGAGAAGAAAATATATAAAGGTGTATTTAAAGGTCTATGTTGGAGGAGAGGTTACACGTCCTCTGCACTTCCAACAAAGGACCATAACCTTCACCAGTGGAGAGAAAGGTTCCCTGATGTTAAGCCACAAACTAAAACTGAGAACTCTGGTGGTGCCAGAGACGCTGACCTTCCTTCAGCAAACCTTTACATCGCCTTCTCTTTCTCTGACTCGACTTTAAGTGTTGAACAGTCTTGAACAAAGTGCTACGATGCCCCACACTCTGCCGGTCTGGTCAGACAGAAAGCTCAAGATTTCCGATGACCATGCACTGTGTGTGAGTATTGTTTTCAAATACGATTGATTGCCAGAAAAATGCATATATTAAAAACTCCCCATAAAAACATTATAATTGAGTCCTGTTGTGTCAATACATGATTTAGCTATTTTAGTCATTGTCTTCAAATTAATTTATGCATTCTAACTACCTTTAGAAACAGAATGTCTGTGTTTTGTGTGTGCTACAGTACGGATATGTCTGTGCATGCTTAAATGATGGGAGTGAGGTCAGAGTAATCATGGGTAAAGCCTCAACCATCAAATTAGAGGAGCAACTCTTTGACTATAAAGGCTCCCCTGGAATAAAGATGGCATGGACTCTCACTTCAAATATTAATCAAATGAAGCTCTTTCAGAACTGGCATTTCTCTCCTGGAGAAGACAAACTACTCTCCTGTCACGTTAATGAATGCGAGAGGCAAGTAGTGACAAAGAGGTGGCCTTTACACCAGGCCATATACTGTAACTTTAAATGGCTGCATTACACTTAGCCCAAATCTAAGCAGAAGGGTTTGATATTGTGAATCAAACTCATAATGTTTGGGAAGGAAGAAAGGTAGAAAGGAATAAATAAATGTGTCCTGTGCTAAAAAGAGAAAGAAAGAAAAACACAGACAGAACTAAAGGGAAAAAGAAAGAACGAGAAAAATAACTGCTCATTTGTTTTTACTGTGTTCTGGACTACAGGTCCATATTCTGATGTGTTGAAGATGTCTTTTAGTCTTTGTTTAATTGCCACCAATACTTGTTAACATCTCCCTTTCTTTCCTCTAGCAGATTGTGCATGTGCTTCATCTGTTCCGGGGGATAGGAGAGACCCCATTTTAGATATATCTGAACAGCTCTGAACGTCACTGAATGGCACACTCCAAAGGTTGGATATGCTGCTGCCCTTTCTGTCTTATATGGTACGCTGGCATTTAACTACACACGTGTTAGCAGAACGCACTCTTAGGTTATGGTCGTTGTAATGCGTGTGTATATTTGTACACTGGCAGCCACTCCTGATTATATCCATTTTCATCAAGAAAAGGAAAAAATACTGTGTGTGTCTGTGTGTGTGTCTGTGTGTGTGTCTGTGTGCATGCGTGCGCACATTATCATACACAATGTATGCACATAAAGGCAATTCAATTTCAAGTCTAAATTATGTTAATTTGAAGTGTCCTCTTCAAATAATTATGTTACATAGATACCTCTGCAGTGTCTTACTGGGCATAAACATAATTTCACCCTGAAATGGACCTGCGATGACTGATTCCCCACAGTAGGGAAGTTAGCAAGATACCTGCTAATGATCCACAATACAGTATATTTTTTCCTTCTTCAAAATCTGTTGCAATTTCTGTATTATTCTGTTGCATTATATTACAAATCTCGCTTATAAATGTAGAGAAGCGTGTGTTCCTACTGAAAATACATTACATCCTGTTTCATCTTGTGCTTTTTTATCTGCTCACTACTGTCATAGGCTATGGTACTTTCATAAGAGACAACTCGATTATATTTGCAAGATTTCTCTTTGTGACCTCTCAATACGTATGACACACGGTCCGGACCTTAAAGTCTACATCAGTCTCTCAAAGCACAGGCGTCCATTGTTGTATTGTGAGGAAACCACAACAACTAGAGAACAGGGTTGATAGTCTCCATCCATCCTGCCTCAATCCCTTTAGAATCAATACTGCAAACTCCATCACTGCCTTAAGCTGGACCATGCTATACTTTTGCATCTGATAGGATCACCAGCTACCTCCAAGACCCGTGTTTGTTATTACTGTCAATTATCCCGACAATGCACCAGTAAATCACGTCGGCTTCAACAGTAAAATAAATAACTGACACCCTTAACATAGCCCCCAAGTCAGTTTTAGAATGGGAAACTAGCAACAGGCTAAACCCTAAACCTAATCTGGATCGATTATTGAATAATGTGACTATTGAGCAAGTGGAAGAGACTAAACTGTTGGGTGTCAACAAGCTATCATGGTGAAAACATATAGCTTTAATATTGCAGATTGTGGCTTCTATCAATGTAATTTCTGCATCATTAAATAATATAATCATATAAAATATACTCAATGGTTACTAAAATGGGAAGAGGTCTGTCCATGATAAGCCGTTGCTCTGCTTTCTTGATATCTCAGTCAACCAGACAGGTTCTACAGGCCCTAGTTTTGTTTCAGCTGGATGACTGTCCAGTTGTGTGGTCAGGTGCAACAAAGAAGTACATAGGCTGATTTCAGTTGGTCCAAAACAGAGCAGCGCGTATCACACACTGAAGGTGAATGTCAGTGACATGCATGTAAATCTCTCCTGGCTCAAAGTTGAGGAGAGATTGACCGCATCACTATTGGTCTTTGTGCGAGGTGTTGTGTTGAAGATACTTAACTGTCTGTTCAAGCAATTGGCACACAGTTAGGACACTCATCGGTATCACACAAGACATGCAACCAGGGGTCTCTTCACAGTTCCCCAGGTCCAGAACAGAGGCTGAGAAACACACAGTATTAACACAAAGAGCATGGAAAACACACAGGGATACATGAGAATGCTGTTAATTTACTACAGCTCAGCATTCAACACCATAGTGCCCTCAAAGCTCATCACTAATTTAAGAACCCTGGGACTAAACACCTCCCTCTGCAACTGGATCCTGGCCTTCCTGATGGGCCACCCCCAGGTGGTAATGGTAGGCAACAATACATCTGTGTGCTTAGTCCCCTCCTGTACTCCCAGTTCACCCATGACTGCGTGGCCAAGCACGACTCCAACACATCATTAAGTTTGCCGACAACACAACAGTAGTAGGCCTGATCACCGACAATGGTATTACAGCCTATAGGGAGGAGGTCAGCGACCTGGCAGTGTGGTGCCAGGACAACAACCTCCCCCTCAATGTCATCAAGACAAAGGAGATGATCGTGGACTACAGGAAAATGAGGGCCGAGCATGCCCCCATTCTCATCGATGGGGCTGTAGTGGAGAGGTTGAGAGCTTCAAGTTCCTTGGTGTCCACATCCCCAACAAACTATCGTGGTCCAAACACACCAAGACACTCGTGAAGAGGGCACGGCAATGCCTATTCCCCAGGAGACTGAAAAGATTTGGCATGGTTCCTCAGATCCTCAAAAAGCTATGCAGCTGCACCATCGAGAGCATCCTGACTGGTTTCATCACCACCTGGTATGGCAACTACTCGGCCTCCGATCACAAGGTGCTACAGAGGGTAGTACGTACGGCCCAGTACATCACTGGGGCCAAGCTTCCTGTCATCCAGGACCTCTAGCAGGCTGTGTCAGAGGAAGGCCTTAAAAATGTTTTTTTTTAAAGAATTTGTTAAGAATTTGTTCTTAATTAACTGACTTGCCTAGTTAAATAAAGGTAACAAAAAATGTAATAAACAATTAAGATATTAAATAGAGCCATGACTAAATTAAACTCTCTGCCACCCCAGGTAACTCAAACTAGCAATACAAATATATAAAATATATATATATAAAAGAATACCGTATGGCACGACAGGGACTGTGAAGAGACACAGACATTTTTATGCATTTTGTATTGTATTTTGCATTGTATTATGTATGTGATACGTGGTTGGGATACGGCTGTGATATGTGGTTGTCTCACCTTGCTTTCTAAAGATGAATGCTCTAGCTGTGGGTCACTCTGGACGTGAGCATCAGCTGAATAGTTCATTTGGAATGTAAATGCAGTGCTATGTATATTTATGTATATTATGTATTTCTTATTGTGTTGTTACATGTTTTGACCACAGGAAGAGTAACCTCAATAGCAGATAATGGGGAAACTAACACTAAATCCGGAGATGTGTAAAATGTTACATGATCGTTTCAAAAGGTTGACTAAATGTTTTTTTTGCGTGACCTCTGGTCACCAAAATAGCAAAAAAGAGGCTGCTATCACACTTTGGGTTTGTTTACCAAAACAAACACACAAAAAAGACAATTGGAGTGATTGGACCCACTTTCATTTCCTTTCAAAAATGGCCTGAAAAAGGAACTAGAAAGTATAATGGGTGAACTAGCCCGTAAATGTGTAAATTGAGATAGCCTATGACATAGGCCCGATGCTTTTCCCTTGAATTCGTAAACGTAAATATGCTTACTTCGGTTCTGACAGAGGTTTGAGCGATTGGCCAAGGAAGTGAAGTCTGCGTCAGGTGGTGTCTGGCCATCCTGTTTCTCTGGTCCCTCCATCTCTCAGCTGCCCGCTAGAGATCATTAATGAAGTAGCCCTCTCATTGGTATTGACTGGCCTGTCAGCGGCCCTACCTCAGCCCCTAATAGGAGCCATTGGATTTAAAACCCAGCACAGGTAGGGGGGGTGTGCGTGTAGGAGAGGTGGGGGGTGGAGGTCAAACATGTTTTGCATTTCAAGTGCTCACCCGGCCACGGGAAATAGGGATTTTATATTGAACACGAAAATCCTTGTATGAACGTGATACAAAGGATATCCTGTCTGTGAGAAACAAAATACATGTTAAAGATTGAAGATTGAATGTAAATGGTGTTGTGTCTTTGGCTATGCCGGATTAAGTGATATGACATGCTCACGCTGATGTTGGCTTCGTTCTGTAGTTATTATCTGAACCATTCTGACATCGGACCGTCGTCTTCACGTCCTCGGAACAGGAAGTTATATTGTCGTCAAGGCTTTATATAGGAAGGGAGAGGAGGGCGTGTTTGAAAAGTTTTATAGCCCATGTCCCTTCACAGGGGCGGGCCGCTGATTGAGCAGAGCCCTACTTTATGAAAACCCAAATCTCACATTTTAGAAGCTAAAATCACATTTCATCCCATCACGAATAATTTCATATTCAAACATTTCAATTGAACAACAATTCCATGTGAATCCGATAACTTTGATGTGTAGACTTTCCACTGTAGATTTTATGTCATCTTATCATTGATGAGAATGTCTCAGATGACAACCGAACTGACATCTTATTCATTATTAAGTACCACCGCATATGTTCAATTGTTCGGATTACCAGAATATAGTTAATTTCCCCCCATCTTCTGATGTTCCCAGAATCTCTATGTTAACCAAAGGGTTTGCAAATGTAACATCAGTAGGGTAGAGAGAGGAAAAAGGGGGGAGAGGTATTTATGACTGATAAACCTACCCCCAGGCCAACGTCATAACAATAGGGTCCAGGAGTCCAATACAGCTGAGAATGTCGAATGTCTCGCAATATAAGTATTTCTTACATGTATTTATTTTTATACAAATAGATGGGAGACATACTTTATGTACCTTTAGTTTATCTAAGCAAATGCAGTCCTCAGTCCTTTCTCCTATGCATGCAGGTGTATGACCCGTGTCACAACATGTATACACTCTTCACATCATACCTACACTGTTCTCCTACCAGGGTTGGGGAGTAACAGATTACATGTAATCTGTTACCTGTAGGATCCGTTACATTACAAGCACAAATATTGTAATCAGATTACAGATACCTTTGAAAAACTAGATGATTGCTTCGAGGATGACTTTTAAAAGGATGTTGGCAAAAAAAATATTTGACACTTCTCGGTTTTCTCAATGACTTTCAAATCAGCATTAACAAAAGGTGCAAGTTTAAGTTTGTTCCACCTTAGCGAGTCTGACCACAAGTCAGAGACCACTATGATGACACACCAAATGTGTTTGATGGATCATGGGAAAAGAGCAGGAATAGGCTTTTGTGGGCTGCAGTCCAAGCTATGTCTTCAAATGGTGTGGCTGCGATTGGCATCCAAAGATGATCCAACTTGAAAAGGTTGGAGGTAAGGATGACAGCAGTGGTGTAGTCTACGGCGATTCAGATATCACTTAATATTGATATCTACATAGTGCATTGATGTGAATCACACTGCTGCACTCTCATTTAGTTATTTGCGCCTTACAGATTGTGGTTGTTGTGGACGGCCGTTCACAAATCTAAATGTATATTTGAACCCCAATAATGGTTGAATTCAAGAAGTTTAAAGCTGCCTTTCAATCATTGTTTTTGAAACCAGTAAACATTTGTTGACTTCTTTGATCATAAAAGCCTTGGTTTCATGCATGTTAACATCAGAAGCCTCCTCCCTAAGTTTGTTTTATTCACTGCTTTAGCACACTCTGCCAACCCTGATGTCCTAGCCGTGTCTGAATCCTGGCTTAGAAAGGCCACCAAAGATTCTGAAATTTCCATCCCCAACTACAACATTTTCAGCCAAGATAGAACTACCAAAGGGGATGGAGTTGCAATCTCCTGCAGAGACAGCCTGCAGAGTTCTGTCATGCTATCTAGGTCTGTGCCCAAACAGTTCGAACCTAAAAATCCACCTTTCCAGAAATAAGTCTCTCACTGTTGCCGCTTGTTATAGATCCCCCTTAGCCCCCAGCTGTGCCCTGGACACCATATGTGAATTAATTGCCCCCCATTTATCTTCAGAGTTTGTGCTGTTAGGTGACCTAAACTGGGATATGCTTAACACCCCGGCCGTCCTACAATCTAAGCTAGATGCCCTCAATCTCACACAAGCCTCCCCATTTCTCCTTCACCCAAATCCAGATAGCTCATGTTCTGAAAGAGCTGCAAAATCTGGACCCCTACAAATCAGCCTGGCTAGACAATCTGGACCCTCTCTTTCTTGAATTATCTGCCGCAATTGTTGCAACCCCTATTACTAGCCTGTTCAACCTCTCTTTCGTATTGTCTGAGGTCCCTAAAGATTGGAAAGCTGCCTCTCTCATCCCCCTCTTCAAAGGGGGAGACACTCTAGACCCAAACTGTTACAGACTTATATCTATCCTACCCTGCCTTTCTAAAGTCTTCGAAATCCAAGTTAATAAACAGATTACAGACCATTTCGAATCCCACCGTACCTTCTCCACTATGCAATCTGGTTTCCGAACTGGTCATGGGTGCACCTTAGCCACGCTCAAGGTAGAAAACGATATCATAACCGCCATTGATAAAAGACAATACTGTGCAGCCATTTTCAGTGACCTGGCCAAGGATTTCGACTCTGTCAATCACCGTATTCTTATCGGCATACTCAACAGCCTTTGTTTCTCAAATGACTGCCTCGCCTGGTTCACCAACTACTTCTCAGATAGAGTTCAGCGTGTCAAATCAGAGGGCCTGTTGTCTGGACCTCTGGCAGTCTCTATAAGGGTGCCACAGGGTTCAATTCTCGGGCCGACTCTTTTCTCTGTATATATCAATGATGTCGCGCTTGCTGATGGTGATTCTCTGATACACCTCTATGCAGACAACACCATTCTGTATACTTCTGGCCCTTCTTTGGACACTGTGCTAACAAAGCTCCAGACAAGCTTAAATGCCATACAACACTCCTTCCGTGGCCTCCAACTGATCTTAAACCAAATAAAACCAAATGCATGCTCTTCAACCGATCGCTGCCCGCACCCGCCCGCCCATCTAGCATCACTACTCTGGACGGTTCTGACTTAGAATATGTGTACAACTACAAATACCTAGGTGTCTGGTTAGACTGTAAACTCTCCTTCCAGACTCACATTAAGCATCTCCAATCCAAAATTAAATATAGAATTGGCTTCCTATTTCACAACAAAGCATCCTTCACTCATGCTGCCATACATACCCCGTAAAACTGACTATGCTACCGATGTCGGCGATGTCATTTACAAAATAGCCTCCAACACTCTACTCAGCAAATTGGATGTAATCTATCACAGTGTCATCTGTTTTGTCACCAAAGCTCCATATACCACCCACCACTGCGACCTGTATGCTCTCGTCGGCTGGCCCTCGCTTCATATTCGTCGCCAGACCCACTGGCTCCAGATCATCTATAAGTCTTTGCTTATAGCCCCACCTTATCTCAGCTCACTGGTCACGATAACAACACCCACCCGTAGCACACACTCCAGCAGGTATATTTCACTGGTCATCCCCAAAGCCAACTCCTCTTTGGCTGCCTTTCCTTCCAGTTCTCTGCTGCCAATGACTGGAACGAATTGCTAAAATCTCTGAAGCTGGAGTCTTATATCTCCCTCACTAACTTTAAGTATCAGCTGCCAGAGCAGCTTACCGATCATTGCACCTGTACACAGCCATTCTGAAAATCGTCCACCCAACTACCTCATCCCCATATTGTTATTTATTTTTTGCTCCTTTGCACCCCAGTATCTCTACTTGCACATTCATCTTCTGCACATCTATCACTCCACTGTTAATGCTAAATTGTAAGTATTTCGCCACTATGGCCTATTTATTGCCTTACCTCCCTAATCTTACTGCATTTGCACACACTGTATATATACTTTTCTATTGTGTTATTGACTGTAAGTTTGTTTATTCCATGTGTTGTTTATGTCGCACTGCTTTGCTTTATCTTGGCCAGGTCGCAGTTGTAAATGAGAACTTGTTCTCTCACTGGCATACCTGGTTAAATAAAGCTGAAATAAATAATTGTAAAAAATTATTCAATTGGAAACATACATGTTTGTCTTCTTCTAATGCCTCTTAAGGGGAATGTATTCTAAAAGTAACTGAACAGATTACGTTACTGAGTTTGGGTTATCCAAAAGTTACGTTACTGATTACAATTTTGGACAGATAACTAGTAACTGTAACAGATTACGTTGAGCAAGTAACCTACCCAACCCTGCCACCTACATATTGTTAGTTCAAGGTAGTTGTGTAAAGCAATGTACCATTGGAATGGTCCTTCGCTGACTTAAACAGGCCTGCATGTTTGTCCCAGAGAGAGAAGAGCTCAAACTGAAGCCTAGCCAGGGAGATCTGCTGTGTAACTCTATAATGACAGTTATACAGTCCTAATCACTGTAATTATCTTTGATTTATTTAAGCCTCCACACTTTTAATTGAGTGGACAAGTTTAGCTGTTTTGGACGGTCGGATCCTCTGTCTACAGTTTTCAGTCTCATCTCCAGATGCTGTGTCGAAGCTGCAAAGTGGAGGATCTGCACAGGTAGCACTAACCCTGTACATTCTGGCGATGCAAAAACTCTTTACTGCCCTAACAATGGTAGATTGCTGTATGCCTTTTGTACATTTAAAAACATGCAACTATTTAACCAAATTAGATTGTTTGAGCTATTTCATAAGCACAGCTCAACTTTCCCTTCTGATTCATTATGTACATAACAATGTTATCAATGTATCATTCACAAATAGAATCCATACAAATATGTATACTCACTTCAGATGCGGTAAACAATTTGGGTGTTAACAATTCCATATTTCACATTTACATTTCTGGGGGAATTTCTAGGCCCAATATCTCAATGCAAATGTTATGAGTTCTATTTTCTTAGGCGTGAACATAGGACGTATTATCATCAAAGATCTGACTTGTTTGACGTGCCAATCTAAATGTTGCTATAACCCCTGATGGAAGACTTATTCCGTGCTTCTTTATGACTTACAAGGGCGCAAGGTTGTCAGAGGAGAAAAGGAAATTGACAAATAAACACCATTTCATGATATAATAAAATATACATTATATTTATATTAGAACTTAAAGCTCAGAGCCAGGTAATAACCATCAAACAAAAACCAAGTGGGGGAACGAAAGAGTAACAGTAAAGGTTAGTTGGGTGGCCTTTATAGATCGGCTTGTCTGGGGAGGGGGGCGAGGGGGGTGGGGGGGGGGGGGGGGGGCGAGGGGGGCTGCTGAACTTCACTTTCTATTAGTGGCCGACAGGGGGACGCTGCTTCAGCCGCCAATCAATAGGCTGAAGGACAAGGGTGTCAGAAAAATGAAAGACCTTTCTCTCTGCTGGCAAATGTGTCTCCGAGAGACAGAAGAAAGGAACATAGGGGGGAGTGTCACAGAACTCAGTTCTCTCCAAGGGGGGTCAGTGATTGAAGGGCTCCATTTTGGAGGGCTCTGTGGTCCTGATCCTGCTCTCTCAGACGTCTTCTGTCGGTGTGCGCTATGTCTCTGTGTCTCCGTCCGAGGATTAGTTTGTTCCTCCTACTCAAGACCCTGATGTCTCATTGGGAAACATGGATAGGAACTTCAGCATACACTGTACTGGCTTAGCTGAGTGGTTACAGTATAAAATGCACCAACCACTTCCTCACTAAAGAGACTTTTGACTCTGTGTAAAATTTGCATGTCATCCTTAAAGGAAAATTGGACCTATATTTTTGGATTTGTTTAATTAGTCCATTGTTGACCTAGTCCCAAAAGGTTTTGCTTATCAGAAGTCAAGTTTTCAAGATATGTAACTTTCAAAATACATCCCCGTATGATGCATCATGCATTAACAACAAAATGCATCACACAGGGATGATTTCTGTAGCACAGTTTTCCATCTGAAAGGTCAGTGTAGTTGTCTGTTAAAGGAGCCTCTTATACTAGTGGTTACTCTCTTAGGCTACTGGTTCTCTCTTTCCCTCTCGCCCTTGTTTTTCTGTCTCTCTTTCTCTCTCTCCCCCTCTCTCCTCTCTCTCCCCCTTGTTCTTTCTGTGTCTGTCTCTAGCCTTCCCTGATATATACTGTACCTGTAAATAAAACTAAATGCAAAAGATCCTGTCTGAAGGCTTACACAGAAAAATCAACAACAATCATTTCCATAATATGTTCTATTGGATGGTGTGCGTGGTTGATAGGTGAGACCAGAGGACCCTGGTTCTAGTCAACAAAGTTCTCTGTCTGACAAGCGCTGTTATTTTTATGGATATTATGAGAGGAAGGGATAAAATGCACATAATTAGCCATCCCAGCTATAATCTCATTGATTTGTCCTCACCTCTGTGGGCCAGCCTTTTACCTTTGCTTCAACATAAACACCACAGAGGAGAGGAGAGGAGAGGAGAGGAGAGGTGTGTGTGTGTGTGTGTGTGTGTGTGTGTGTGTGTGTGTGTGTGTGTGTGTGTGTGTGTGTGTGTGTGTGTGTGTGTGTGTGTGTGTGTGTGTGTGTGTGTGTGCATGTATGACAATTTATACAATTCGGAAGGGTAATTGAGAGTGTATTATTAGTGTTTTGTTAGATAATTTCCGTCTAACACATCACAGTTAAATAATGTACCTCTAACACATCAAAGTTAAATAATGTACCTCCAACACATCAAAGTTAAATAATGTACCTCCAACACATCAAAGTTAAATAATGTACCTCCAACACATCAAAGTTAAATAATGTACCTCTAACACATCAAAGTTAAATAATGTACCTCCAACACATCAAAGTTAAATCATGTACCTCCAACACATCAAAGTTAAATAATGTACCTCCAACACATCAAAGTTAAATAATGTACCTCCAACACATCAAAGTTAAATAATGTACCTCCAACACATCAAAGTTAAATAATGTACCTCCAACACATCAAAGTTAAATAATGTACCTCCAACACATCAAAGTTAAATAATGTACCTCTAACACATCAAAGTTAAATAATGTACCTCCAACACATCAAAGTTAAATAATGTACCTCCAACACATCATCGTTAAATAATGTACCTCCAACACATCAAAGTTAAATAATGTACCTCTAACACATCAAAGTTAAATAATGTACCTCCAACACATCAAAGTTAAATAATGTACCTCCAACACATCAAAGTTAAATAATGTACCTCCAACACATCAAAGTTAAATAATGTACCTCCAACACATCAAAGTGAAATAATGTACCTCCAACACATCAAAGTTAAATAATGTACCTCCAACACATCAAAGTTAAATAATGTACCTCCAACACATCAAAGTTAAATAATGTACCTCTAACACATCAAAGTTAAATAATGTACCTCCAACACATCAAAGTTAAATAATGTACCTCCAACACATCAAAGTTAAATAATGTACCTCCAACACATCAAAGTTAAATAATGTACCTCTAACACATCAAAGTTAAATAATGTACCTCTAACACATCAAAGTTAAATAATGTACCTCCAACACATCAAAGTTAAATAATGTACCTCCAACACATCAAAGTTAAATAATGTACCTCCAACACATCAAAGTTAAATAATGTACCTCTAACACATCAAAGTTAAATAATGTACCTCTAACACATCAAAGTTAAATAATGTACCTCCAACACATCAAAGTTAAATAATGTACCTCCAACACATCAAAGTTAAATAATGTACCTCTAACACATCAAAGTTAAATAATGTACCTCTAACACATCAAAGTTAAATAATGTACCTCCAACACATCAAAGTTAAATAATGTACCTCCAACACATCAAAGTTAAATAATGTACCTCCAACACATCAAAGTTAAATAATGTACCTCTAACACATCAAAGTTAAATAATGTACCTCCAACACATCACAGTTAAATAATGTACCTCCAACACATCAAAGTTAAATAATGTACCTCTAACACATCAAAGTTAAATAATGTACCTCTAACACATCAAAGTTAAATAATGTCAACACATCAAAGTTAAATAATGTCAACACATCAAAGTTAAATAATGTACCTCTAACACATCAAAGTTAAATAATGTACCTCCAACACATCAAAGTTAAATAATGTACCTCCAACACATCAACGTTAAATAATGTACCTCTAACACATCAAAGTTAAATAATGTACCTCTAACACATCAAAGTTAAATAATGTACCTCCAACACATCAAAGTTAAATAATGTACCTCCAACACATCAAAGTTAAATAATGTACCTCCAACACATCAACGTTAAATAATGTACCTCCAACACATCACAGTTAAATAATGTACCTCCAACACATCAAAGTTAAATAATGTACCTCCAACACATCAAAGTTAAATAATGTACCTCTAACACATCAAAGTTAAATAATGTACCTCCAACACATCAAAGTTAAATAATGTACCTCTAACACATCAAAGTTAAATAATGTACCTCCAACACATCAAAGTTAAATAATGTACCTCTAACACATCAAAGTTAAATAATGTACCTCCAACACATCAAAGTTAAATAATGTACCTCCAACACATCAAAGTTAAATAATGTACCTCCAACACATCAAAGTTAAATAATGTACCTCCAACACATCAAAGTTAAATAATGTACCTCCAACACATCAAAGTTAAATAATGTACCTCCAACACATCAAAGTTAAATAATGTACCTCCAACACATCAAAGTTAAATAATGTACCTCTAACACATCAAAGTTAAATAATGTACCTCCAACACATCAAAGTTAAATAATGTACCTCTAACACATCAAAGTTAAATAATGTACCTCCAACACATCAAAGTTAAATAATGTACCTCTAACACATCAAAGTTAAATAATGTCAACACATCAAAGTTAAATAATGTCAACACATCAAAGTTAAATAATGTACCTCTAACACATCAAAGTTAAATAATGTACCTCCAACACATCAAAGTTAAATAATGTACCTCCAACACATCAACGTTAAATAATGTACCTCTAACACATCAAAGTTAAATAATGTACCTCTAACACATCAAAGTTAAATAATGTACCTCCAACACATCAAAGTTAAATAATGTACCTCTAACACATCAAAGTTAAATAATGTACCTCCAACACATCAAAGTTAAATAATGTACCTCTAACACATCAAAGTTAAATAATGTCAATACATCAAAGTTAAATAATGTACCTCCAACACATCAACGTTTGCTGTTATGTGTGATTGTTTCCCTGCTTTTACCCTAAAGAACAATGCTTCTGCTCTGGCTAAACTGATTCAAATGTTTATTACCACTAGTCCACAAGTCTTTTATTAGAGGCTGTACACTCCATCCCATACAGTTAAACATAGGCAGAACATGACCTACAGCAGTGGTCACCAACCAGTCCATCTTCAAGTCATTCCTAGTCGATCACCAAACCTTTCTGTAGAAAAGCCAACGATAAAGCCTTGCACTCTTAATTCATTTATTTGTGTTGCGATGATGGCGGCAGGTGCACTTGATTCAGAAAACCTACATGCCGGGTAGACAAAGTGTTTCCATTTTAAACCATTTCATTTGTATGAAGGGATAAACTCCGCCCACCCGGCGGACCAGGAGAGCTGTGGCTAAATGAAGTATGCCTACTGCACTGGCCAATCGGATAGCTCAAATCATTCTATGACCGCGCAAAAAGTTTGATACTAGCCTACATGAGATTTCATAACTTTTTAAATCATGACCAGAGAGAGAGACTGTCAAATATACAGCAAAGAGCTGCTGTTTAATGAGTGAGTTTTTATTCAGCACTGTCATCACTGTTTTTATTCAATACTTTTACAAAACACCAAACGCACTTCTCCCTACTTCCACTCGCGCTGCAGCTGCAATGAGTTAGTAGCCAAGTGTATCAATAGAATTACTTTTTATTATTAGCGGCTCGTTGTCTATTTTAATATCGAGGAATAGTTCACTTTCTTAAGTCATAAGAACAACAACAATGCGATGTGACTCGAGTTTCACCATTAGGTGGAAGATGGTGTCCCCTCTCTCTGGTCAGTCTCACTGGAAGAAAGGAGAGATTTAAATTTATGCTCAGCTGTGTGTCTCACAGGTGATACAACAACTGATCTATTTTGTTATAAAGCGTGAGTTTTGAGATATAATATGGTCTGAGAAGAACAATATTGTCAGGCCAAGCAAAGTCAACATGCTGTGATAATGTATTAGGCCTAATGCACAAACCTCATTCCTACAGAACTTACACTTTTTAATAAGTCAAGTAAACAAACCGAAAAGGTTGGTGACCACTGGCTTACAGCATCCATTCCCACGCACAAACAGACACACACACACACACACACGCACACACACACACACACACACACACACACACACACACACACACACACACACACACACACACACACACACAATAACTGCAAAACATATGAACACACACACACACACACAATAACTGCAAAACATATGAACACACACACAATAACTGCAAAACATATGAACACATGCACACACACACACGCACGCACGCACGCACGCACACACACACACACATATATATGTGCCCTTTCTTTGCAGATACATTCTAAGTACTGTAATCTCGTGTGGACCGGCACATTCCTCTCTGGCCACAGCAGCACATGGTGCTCTCTAATAAACTGGTCTTGGGCAGAGGGCCAGGCTGGGGGACCGGATCAGGCCTGGCTCTGAGTGGTTAGACCAGAGCCTAACCTCCCCTTTATCCCCTGCCAGCCCAGCCATAGTGTAATGTGGCTGAGGCTGCACTCTGGGCTTTATGGGCCCTTCACTGGAACCCAGGACTTATGGAAACAGACCAGCGCTTTAAAGTTCTTACTGCAATCCACTGCCGAATGTTGGTGCCCACCCGTTTGCCTGCACACACATATGCACAGTCACAAACAGAAACACACTTTCTCGCAAGTAGCCTAGTGGTTAAAGAGTTGGGCCAGTAACTGGAAGGTTGCTGGATCGAATCCCCGAGCTGACAAGGTAAAAATCTGTTGTTCTGCCCCTGAGCAAGGCAGTTAACCCACTGTATCCCGTGCACCGAAGATGTGGGTGTCGATTAAGGCAGACCCACGCACCTCTGATTCAGAGGGGTTGGGTAAATGCGGAAGACACATTTCAGTTGAATACATTCAGTTGGACAACTGACTAGGTATCCCCCTTTCTTTAAAACTATTGCATAAGTCTTCACTGATAGCTCTGGAATTTACAGCTAGAACGTTAAGGCATTTACTCACCCCACCTCTTTCCTCAGTCGAACATCCCGGACTACATTGACCCTGTGTCTAAGGGATGCTGACCAACTGTTGCCCTTTCCTATCTACACACACATACACATACACACACACATACACACACAGCGGGCTCACAGTCTGACCCTAGGTCTCAGCCCCTTTCACCTCAACACCAACTCCTTTTCATTCACAGCCACTCCTCCCTTACCCTCCTTGTCTCCCACCCTCAGCAAGCAAATGTAGTACTTTAATTGGCATTCTCTCTTCACCCCCTCCCCCCTTCACTCCCTCTATCCCGCTCTCCTAGCTTCCGCTATAGCCACTTGTCTCCTTAGGACGCTGTGCTGCTGTCAGAGTGTCTTAATGTAGTCTTCATCTGAAGAGAAGAGGGCCCCATAAAGCAGCTCTCAGCACTGTCTACTAGCCTGTTCCTTTCTATTTGTCCCTGCCCTCCTCTGCTCCCTCCCTCCTTTCCTCCCCCTCTCTTTTGTGTTGCGATATGAATGCACTTTGATGCTTAGGAACTAGGCTCTGACATGAGCAGCCACCGCCTGCCCTTGTTAAGCCCATAATTAGCCTGTCCTCCTTATTTATCAGGCAAGTACAAATTAGCCCCCTCTCTTCCAGGCACACTGGCCATGACAAACTCTCTCTCTCTCTCTCTCTCTGTCTGTCTGTCTATCTGTCTGTCTGTCTGTCTGTCTGTCTGTCTGTCTGTCTGTCTGTCTGTCTGTCTGTCTGTCTGTCTGTCTGTCTGTCTGTCTGTCTGTCTGTCTGTCTGTCTGTCTGTCTGTCTGTCTGTCTGTCTCTCTCTCGCTGTCTCTCTCTCTCTTTCTCGCTGTCTCTCTCTCTCTTTCTCGCTGTCTCTCTCTCTCTTTCTCGCTGTCTCTCTCTCTCTCGCTGTCTCTCTCTCTCGCTGTCTCTCTCTCTCTGTCTGTTAATCTCAGTGTGTGCGTATCTGTGTGTGTATTTGCATGCATGTGTGTGTGGCCTTGTCTGTGCTTGAGTTTAAAGCAGGGTCGTGGGGATGTGAGACGGAGCACAAAGGCCAGGGAAGCGCTGCTCTGACACTCAGGCAGTACTGGAGACAGCTAAAGAATAGCCAGGCCCCCAGATGAATAGCTCTCATTAGGGAATATACAGAATGGCACAGCAAGGAGGAGGGAGAAAGGAGTCGATGGAAGGAAGGATTGGAGAAAGGGAAGAGAAGAAACATGAAAAAGAACAAGATTAGAACCACAAAATGAACAGATTTAAACTCAAGAAGGTTATAATCCCAACAACAAACGTAGCATGATGATGATGTTGATGACGATGCCAATGATGATGGTAATGAAGATAAAAATGATTGTAGTACTGATAGAAATAGCCAATGAATTAGACTATAAATGAAACTATTACTATCCAATAATGCTTTTGAATGCTAATAGTAATACTATAATACTGCTGTCCATAAAGTACTAGCTAGCTACAGTAAGGGCGATGCAAGTGGAGGTTTGATACGGTCTCCAGCTTGCCCTTTACATTCAGTTAACTGACTCATAAATAGGCTGTGTTGCTTAATGTAATGATAAACTGTAAAGATTAAGGTTCTGATGTGTTGATCTCTCTCTCCCCCTCTCTCTCTCTCTCTCTCTCTCTCTCTCTCTCTCTCTCTCTCTCGCGCTCTCTCTCTCTCTCTCTCTCTCTCTCTCTCTCTCTCTCTCTCTCTCTCTCTCTCTCTGTATGTTTAGAGTGAGAGCTGAACCATAAATACTAGGGGAGGATGTCTTTCTCTGCTTCTTCATGTGCTCCTCGCTGGCATACCATAATACCATAATAACAAGGATAAAGACAAATTATAAATTTGCTGTGTGTTTGTGGTCACAATCTTTGTGCAAAGGAGAGCACATGGGTACATAATGGAGATATATATCTCTCTCTCACACCAATTTACCCTCTCTTTCCGTTCTTCATTCTCTCTGCTTCCACTTTCATCTTTTTATTTAGAAAAATGGCTGCCATATTAAACCCTGACCTCCCCCCACCCCACCAAGAAAGACACATGCACGCACGCTCACACACACACGTACATGCACACTCACATGTACAGTCACACACATGCACGCACACACGCACACTCTCTCACTCTCTCCCTCTCTTTCTCCCACACACCGTCCTCGAAGTGCAATGTCTTCTTTAGGCAGAACAAAAACGCATTTCCATGCAGAAAACAGGAGTGCCTCATTCAGGTGGGTACCCCCTCACTCCCCTCCTCCCTCCTCCCTCCATGTGCCCCCTAAGTGCCTCTGTCTTAATAGGGATGTAAATAAGTTCAGACAGTTGTAGACCTTTGTCTGGCGGTCCCCTCTGGAGAGGCATCATGAGGGTCTGTCTTTGTCCACATTTCCTTCTCCTGCCAGGGGATGGAAAGAGTTTTCAGCCTTTCAGACCATCCACCCAGGGCCGGCTTAATGTAGGGGCTGATAGAGGCTGAAGCCCCTGGGCCCAGGCCCATAGGGGGCCCAAGAGGCAAAAAAAGGGACATTTATACAGTATATATTATATATGTAGAAGATAGTGCCATCAGAAAGTATTAACACCCCTTGTCTTTTCAACATTTTGTTATATTATAGCCTGATTTGAAAATGAATTAAATTTAGATTTTTTTTTTCATTGGCTTACACACAGTACCCCATATTGCCAAAGTGGAATTATGTTTTTAGAAATTTTTACAAATGAATTAGAAAGAAAAGCTGGAATATCTTTTTTTTGTGTTGTTTAAAAAAAATATTACCCCGTTTTCTCCCCAATTTCGTGGTATTCAATTGTTTTAGTAGCTACTATCTTGTCTCATCGCTACAACTCCCATACGGGCTCGGGAGAGACGAAGGTTGAAAGTCATGCATCCTCCGATACACAACCCAACCAAGCCGCACTGCTTCTTAACACAGCGCCCTCCAACCTGGAAGCCAGCCGCACCAATGTGTCGGAGGAAACACCGTGCACCTGGCAACCTTGGTTAGCGCGCACTGCGCCCGGCCCGCCACAGGAGTCAGGAGCAATACGTTCAGGAGGAAAAATGTGCTTAATTCTTAGGGATAGGCGTCCAGTCAACGGGGCAGTTATAAATCATGCAGCGCCGTGTGTCACGATTGCATATTTTAGAGAAACAACAAATGTCGCTACATATACGTGTTTTATATCGACTGAAAGCTTCAATTCTTGTTAATATGACTGCACTGTCCAATTTACAGTAGCTATTACTGCAAAAAAATTCCATGCTATTGTTTGAAGAGAGCTCCTAACAACATATCCTGAAAAGGTCCATATAGCATGCACGATCGATTTTGTGTTTCCACTCGTTCATTTTGTAAAGAAAGGAATCTGTGAAAATCTAACCCTAAACGTTATTTCAACCAGTCAAATTACATTCATATTTATTCCCCAGAGATCCTAGAATGTAACCAGACTTCGCTATATCTTTAGCAGTGTAGTATATTCTATAGAACACCAAATTTGGTCAGAGAGCGACGCCTTCATGGCGCGCCGATGACACGGGCGGTCTTCACTTGATTGACTGTAACTTTGTCAAATAAAAAGAAATCAGGGTCAAACAAAGCTAGCTAGATAGCCAATGAGCTGGGATTTACGGGAGTGTGCAGAAATCTTGTGCGACAGTTGCTAACCTTTTGCGACAGCAAGCCTTTTCCTTTTGGACAAAAATGGCACGAATATGGATAGTTATGAAGTTATGAAAACTGGATGTTTTGCAAATGATAAACTTACAATATGGCTACTAATACTGGAAAAGCTAAATCAAAGTCCAAGTATACAGATTTGATGATATTCTTGCAGAAAAATCTATTGTAAATGTAAATGCCTCCTTCACGATTTGTCCAAATGTACCTGGGCAACTTCACACTAAATGTCATGTAGCTTGCTCATACTTCAAGTTATCAGTCTGAAACTTTGCACATACACTGCTGCCCTCTTGTGAACACAATCGTATTTACAACCAGAGTGATGGCTAGGTCTTTCTGCGATGGGACCTTTCTGTTTCATTTAAAAGATGGTGGTATAATCTTTTTTTTTAATCAGTTGTTTTGTTATTTGTATTTCCTTCTACCAAATCTATTGTGTTATGTTCTCCTACCTTCAATTCACATTTCCACAAACTTCAAAGTGTTTCCTTTCAAATGGTACCAAGAATATGCATATCCTTGCTTCAGGGCCTGAGCTACATGCAGTTGGATTTGGGTATGTCATTTTAGGCACATTTTTCTTTTAAAAGGGGCTATCCCCAATAAGTCACATAATAAGTTCCATGGACTCTGTGTGGCATAATAGTGTTGAACATGAATTCTTATATAAATTAGGTATTTCTGTATTTCATTTTCAATACATTTGAAAAAGTTCTTAAATTATGAGGTATTGTGTGTAGATGGGTGAGAAAAAAAGATCTGTGTTTATTTTGTGTTTTATAAACAATACAAAACATACACATACAAATGACAACATCATACCAACATCAACTACGTCACACCTGCCCAGACCCACTAACACACACCCCCATCTCCAGCGATCGCATGGCTCCTCGCCACATGGCCTGAAACCACACCGTTTTGTTTCTCTCCATAGCCCACGCACTTTCAACCATTTAATAATGAATCATTACATTTCTCCATTGTGTTAATGATGGCTGATTCATTGTTTTCAAAGTGTTTAGTGTACGTGTTTTTCAAGATGAGTGATGAGAAAATAGTCGTCCAACCGTTCGGGTATCTCACTACAACCTATGCCTGTCTTGAAATATGCATGGACGGAATAAAGGTAAGGTAAGTCTTGATTCTTTTTAAGTTGGATATGCTCTCTGCAAGGTTTTGTATATCTTCCCTATCATTCCCTCAAGGTTGCTCTGATTCCCAAATGATTTCATATCGAAATGTTGTAATATGTAACTTTTAAGATGCATGTATTTGAAACTATTGGTCAGTCCAAAGTCGGTCAGTCCAAAATGACCTTTTCATTTTGTTATGGAAATAAATGATTTACGGTTACCAAGTCATTTCCGGTTTCTGTATATATTTATATAAGACATAGGGTCTGAATACTTCCTGAATGCACTGTATATGATTCATTATTTTACTGCAATCACAGGAGGACTCAGGAGCCCACTTTCAACGAGTGTAGACAGCCTGCTGCCGCCATGCTAAACATCAGGTGGGGGGGAAGAGATGAGGTAGGGGGTCCACATGGGCCTTGGTTGTATAGCTGATTCAGGACCGGCGGTAGCCTTTTGGGGGCCTGAAACGAGATTTGGTTGGGATCCCTCCCACCTTGCGGGCATAATACTAGTCGCCCCCCTCTTGACGGCAATTCTGCACATTTTGCCATGGGGCGTAGAGAACAGTTTGCAGTTTTAAAACACATTTTCTGCAATTGTACACATCTTGACATGGAGAGGAGAGTCATTTTATCAGTTTTAAAGCTAATTACCTGTAATTCTACGTGTCCTGCGTGCCTGGTTGGTATTCAGCCATGATTGTTACAAGTTTAGATAGCTGGCTAGACTAATTTACCATTCTGAAAATGGTTAGCTGACATGGCTAATTGAGTGACTATCAAGAGACTGACAAAACAAGAGAAGAACTGGTGATGCACAAGCAAATGTCGAAATTGTGCCTTGTGTATTCTACTATTCTAACTCTCAACAGTAAGTTAAGACCTCTACTGAGTTCCAAAACAAATCAAAGCCCCGGGGCCTATGATTTAGTAATCCGGCCCTGCCTCCACATCTGAAAAACAGCTTGTTTTCTCCCTGTTCTATGGTGATAGAACTTGCAGTTAGTGTGTGTGTGTGTGTGTGTGTGTGTGTGTGTGTGTGTGTCATCACCCATTCCCTGTTTATTAATAAAGAAATAAAAATGTCTGATTTCTAACTAACATGAGGTATAATTTTTTTATTATAATAATGACACCATGCTTTGTGGATGATATAGTACACAGTGCATGAGATAGTTGTCATCACCAATTATGTTAGTGAAACATTGTAGGACTAATTGCAGGGGTCGGCTTGCCAAATGCAGATGAACAGTTTCAGAATCATAATTCAAGGCAATTTTGGCTGCATCGATGGAGGTGTGAAACAATGAAATAATGCAATAAACAAGGATTGTATCTAAAACCACAAAGTAATCCCACATAATCATGACAGTTGTTGTATTTAGTGGACACACAGGGTCCAGAACGATGCGGCAGCAGCTTTTTGGTGTAATGATCAGTGTCATTAGGATCATTCAGCAGCATTAGCCCTATTCCCCCACTGATTGAGCGCACACACACACACACACCACATTGGTTGGTCCAGCTTGGCACTAGCACCGTGCGTAATATGTTAGTGTGTTGGTTGTTGAGGGCAGAGGGACGTGCTGCTTTAAATGCACTAATAATTGTTTATTATTGTTGGATCCCCAGGGTAGCACTTTATGGAAATGACTGTATTTGCAATGGAATGGAAATAAAGTGTGAATAGAAAATGTGCCTCTGTGTCCACCTTGCTGTTTTACAGTGTGCAGCAATGGTACTGTACCTTTGGAAACAAAAAAGGTTTTATACCCGTATGGTGGACAACAATGCTTTTTACTCACAAAAACAAATCCACTCTGTACACATGGCTTTTTTTACCGTGGAAATAGTAGGTATCTCAAAAAGGGTTAGTCTGTGGATGTAACATTGTCCAAAACAATGAAACATTGACCAACTAGTTAAGCAAATGACAGTCCTGACAGATATTCAAACAGGTCGATAGATATATGAGGAGTCCCTGGCTTGCTTCAACACTTGTTCTTGTCTCTGAGTCTTGACGACTATCTAGTCAGTGTGATTTAGGCAAGCGAGAAGGCATGCTGCAATGGTGCTTGGAAGCATAAGCAGAACTTGGTGAACCTCTGCATAGCTCTGTGCACTTAAACGACAAGCGTTGTTAAGTTCACTGACCTCATAGTGAGGAGATCGCTGAAGAAAAATGCTCAGACTCTGAGGATTCCATTCCAGATCCAAACCCTAGTGGTTTTGGCCCAGGAGATGTGTGTCTTTCTGTCTGTCTGGGGTGTCTGCAGGAGGATCCAGGTCATGGCCCAGAAAGGAGACTCTGACAGACTTCTTGACTAACCTGGCCCAACCAAAGCTGGCCTCAGTGAACCCCATCAGACCACATTGGAACTCTGTGGACTGCACCAGACTGCTTCAGACTACCTCTGACTACCATAGACTTCACCACATTACCTCAGCTCTATGGGGAAAAAATGCAACGCCCATTGTGTGTGACTGAGAGAGAGGGAGAGGGAGAAAGACAAATAGTGAGAGAGAGAGAGAGAGAGAGAGAGAGAGAGAGAGAGAGAGAGAGAGAGAGAGAAAGAGGGAAAGATGGAGAACGGTGGGATGGACAAAGAGAGAAAGATAGATGGAGAAAAAGAGAAAGGAAGGAAGAGAAAGATAGGTAGATGGGGGGACAGAGAAGTGGAGGCCGGCAGGCGGGTGGGGGGGGGGGGGGGGGGGATACAGCCATTGCTTGAAGAGCGGCGCTAGGCAGCCAGCGGAACTGTAATTAATGAACAAGTTTCTCATGATTAACTTTTATTAAGCGATACTCCTGAGTCCGCCTGCCGCCAGGTAATGAACGCGTCCTGGATAGAAGGACAGAGGAGACAGCACTCTCCGTTCACCCGCCTGTAAAACTGCCCCACACACACCCATAAAACACACTACTGTATAAGGCCTATCGATGTGTCATACCTGCTAATGAAGGAATATCGTTCACCACTGTATGTGTAAACATTAGTATGCAGCCAGGAACCTCTTAAAGATTGTATGCTGTAAGGTGTTTTGTATCCTGAATAAATAAGTATTACCACAACCAGCTAGACCAGACATGGCGTTTCCAAACCATGTCTTCCAAACATGTTTCCAAAAACATTTTTACAGAAAATAATGAAACGAAAGAGGGCTCTATTATCTGACTAGAAGTAAAAAAAAATAATTTAAAAAAAGATAATAGTGAGAAAAATGTCAACGGTAAAGACATGTTGTAAGATTTTTGCATCTCAACCCTGACTTTATTTGAAACTACACTTTTCAACTCCTTTACAAAACATTTAATGACTGTGGCCATAGAAGCAGAGACCAAAAGCTCTTCTCGTCCAGGCTCAAACCCGCATGGCTTTTCGGAATAATACAATCACATTTCAAAATTGAGGCTTACCAAATATAATAAACATAAATCCTGCCTGCTAATACCTTGCGGAACACCTTAAACATACAGAATGAAGCAGGTATGGTCTTTTTACGCTTGCACCTCATAAAGTAGCATTAGAAGTTAGCGAGGGGGCTTGGAGTCTCATCCGGGTGGGTTTAGGCCCTGTGTGTTAGCTAGCATGTCGGCTAGCCAGCATTATTAGAATGACATCTGCTTTACACTTCCTGCACTCCAGTGCATACAATACCATGACAACCACCCTCTCTCTCTCCAGCAGCACTCCAAGTCAGTCTGAAGACTCCTCACTCTACAATGTGCTGGGGACTGGCTACTCACCTCACACAGGAAGACAGAGATATTGGGGGGTAAAAAGGGAGAGAAGGTAAAGACATAGGAAGATAGATAGTGAGAGAGAAGGAAAGGGAGAGAGAGAGGTCTAAATCTACCTGAAATTCCGTCTCTCTCTATGTGGCTGTTCCAGTCTTTCTATCACATGACCTCTCTATCCATCTGTCTGTCTTTCCGTCCTCCTCTCTTGCATATACACAGAGCTCCTCTGTATAACAATAAAACAATGTGGTAGACCAAGCACCCTGAGCATTACAGGAGCCTAACAGGAGAATCCGTTATCCAGCACCACTGTGGGGATGAGGGAGTGGGGAGGGTGGAGGGCTGCATGCAGATATCGCTATTGCATCAGCCGCTGTGCCCAAAAAAATCACATCAGAGAGCAGAGACTGCTATCTGACAGCGTTCACATGAATCTGAATATGGACACTAACACTCTGTCTGATTAACGTCAATGTACATTGTGTATTTCCAAGTATACCGTCTATCTATTTTGACATCAATGACAGACTGGAATGCAATGGTGACATACTCTATTGCTTCCATACCTTTACGGACATTGGGTGGTTAAGCTTTAGATTGCTGTCCTACCTGGATATCTTCTATGCGATTCCTATTTCTATTTCTGAATATCTATGTACTGGAGGCACAATGGTACTGGACCTCTGATGGATCAAAGAACAACCTCCATGGTTTTGTATGACACAAGTGGAAATTGAAAACCACACCATACATATTGCATTCCACAATGAATGGTGCACTGCTGCCGTATGCGCAGGATGCACAAGCTAAAACCGTATTTCTCCTTGATGGGTTATTCCTGTGTCCGACGTGGAGATATGTTAAAACATGAATGAAATCTAAATGAAATCTTAACTTGGTACAACCAGAGCACTGTATTGCCTCCGTGGCTAATCTGAATTAGACTGGCAGCAAGGAGATCACAGAAGTGCACCGTTTTTCATAAAGGAGCTGTTCGCCACCTAACTTGTGTCTAATATAATATCCTGGATATAAGTATCCCCCTATGTCACTGGTGGTCTGCATACAAAACAGCACATCCACTGGGTTAGCCAAGGCATCCTATCTGTGGCTACTACAGAAGTATCAATCTCATAGACAGATGCAGTCAGTGTGACTGTCTAGCACATGGTTCGTGTTATATACTGTATAAGCTAGCAGATGTCTGAGTATTGCCTTTAGTGGCTATCTGGCCAATTCAATAAGAGCAGCGTTCTATGTGATGCTGACTGCTAGGTCTGGTCATCAATAAAGTCTCTCTCCCCTGTGTCCCAGACAGTTCTATTTCACCAGCAGCTGTGGCTGAGAGAGAGTCCAGTGAGATATACACCCACGACCAACACATTTAGTCACTGGTGAAGACAATCACATCATAGGAAATTGAGGCAATGCATTCATGAAGTTTGTGTTATTTTATAGTGAGTCTTATAACCAGCATTAAATTACTCACAAATGCAATGTTTTAACCGTAAGGTCTCTTGCAAATGGGGACAACACTACAGCCTCTCGTAGACCGTCCGGGAGAAATCTAGTGTAGTAAACCATAAGTCCAAGTTTATTGACTACTCTTCTCATTATCACAAATCTGCTCCTGGCTTCAACAACTCACCACAGACATGGCTGTAAAGTCTCCTCTTCTGCCAGGGTTGGTTTCTCTCTCTCTTTTCTCTTTTCCTTTTTTTCTCTCCATCACTCTGAGTGACGATGAAGGCAATGAACCGGACTGCGAGTCACACGGCTACGCTAGCTCGGAGATGTCATTCTCATCCTACATATTGACAAAAACAGGGATTTACACATATTAATGAATAATACACCACGACACCTAGGATGAGGTCTGAGGAAAGAAGAATATGTGTGTGGAGGGGTGTGGGGGGTTTACTCTGTATCAATTTAGTTGTTATTCCTCCGGGAATATGCTAATTCCTCTGAGTAGCTGTGTTCCTTCCCTTTGTGGCCAGTGTACCTTGTTAGGCTGTGGCCTCTTCAGTGGCAGCGAGGAAAGAGAGAGGGAAAAGAGACAAATAAATAAATAAAGGAGTGAAAAGGCGGAGAGGACGGGAGAGAGAAAGAGAGAGGGAGAGGGCTCGTACGGCAGCACCTTGACGCGGATGTACAGCTGCTCGCCGCGCGCCTGTCTCACCTTTCCCCTCGTCTGTCGTCTGACGCGTTTGATTCTCCGCATTCATACATCAATGAGCCGAGCATGCTGACACCTCATCTCACAGCCTACTTTGGGTACGAAGGCCCTGTTTTGCATATCACAACCCACCACCACCATCCCTTTCTGACACCTTGCCCATCTTTAAAGAGAGAGGAAGAAATGCAGAGAGAGAGAGAGAGAGAGAGTAAAGAGGAGAGGGAGAGAAAGATACACAGACAGAGAGAAAGCAAAAAATGAAGGACAATGAGAGAAAGAGAGAGCGAGAGAGAGAGAGAGAGAGTGAGTGAGTAGTGGGACATAGATGACGAGGGACAGAGCGAATGGGAAAGGGTCAGAGGGAAATCAACACATCTCCTTTATTCCTGCATCCCTTTTGAATGCTTTTTTGACAGCTTTCGTTTGACCCTTCCCACCACTGCCAACACACACACACACGCACGCACGCACGCACGCATGCACACACACACACACACACACACACACACACACACACACACACACACGCGCACACACACACGCACACACGCACACACACACGCACGCACACACACACACACACACACACACACACACACACACACACACACACACACACACGCACACACGCACGCACGCACACACACACACACACACACACACACACACACACACACACACACACACACACACACACACACACACACACACACACACACACACAACATAATGTGATATTCCTATTGTGTCAAATGAAGACAACTATCTGTGCCTCTAAAACAGATCATTATGACCAGCTCATTAGTGAGCACTACTTACACTACTTACGTACAGTACTCTTCAGTCATGAATCTGCTTTCTACAGAGAAACACACTTATTATAATCCTGGACCACATGGTTGGAATGAGGAGCCTGGTACATGCAATATGACAGCTCCTGTGTTTTGATATGTATATTTCCTGGGCTTATTTCTTGTAATTGCATGCTTATTAGTTTTAATGGGTTTTAGGGAAATGTCTATAGCTAAGGCACTGCTGACTTTGAAATTAGGCTTGCCTCCGTGTCTGTTCCACGAGGAATGGATGGCAGCCTATAATGTAGGCTGGCTTAAATTGGTGTATCAGATGGTAAAATTGTAGTCTATATAATGTTTATTGTAGGATCCATCTGTACATCTTTATCTACATGTTACATATAGCCAAAAGCCTGTCATGAAATATGCGCATACAGTATGTCTCTCTCTTTTTTTTATTTTTTTAAATTAGAGATGGAAATTCAGTCCAAATGCCAATGGAATGATTCCAGTTATATCTATATGTTCCTGACTTCTACATCTCATTGAGTGTTCATTATAAATGTTTCAGGAGTCGATTAAAGATTAAACGATGGGGCCTGTGCTGCGGTGGCAAGGTTTCTCTGAAAGATGCTTTCGTCCCACCACCTTACAAGCCTTCCTGCACTAACTGTTCATTAAAACCTCTCAAAGAGCAAAACTACATATTTGGTGTGAGTGGTGGTGGCAGCAGTGAGGGGGTGTGAGTGGTGGTGGCAGCAGTGGGGGGGGGGTGAGTGGTGGTGGCAGCAGTGGGGGGGGTGAGTGGTGGTGGCAGCAGTAAGGGGGTGTGAGTGGTGGTGACAGCAGTGAGGGGGTGTGAGTGGTGGTGGCAGCAGTGGGGGGGGGGTGAGTGGTGGTGGCAGCAGTGAGGGGGTGTGAGTGGTGGTGGCAGCAGTGGGGGGGTGTGAGTGGTGGTGGCAGCAGTGGGGGGGGTGAGTGGTGGTGGCAGCAGTAAGGGGGTGTGAGTGGTGGTGACAGCAGTGAGGGGGTGTGAGTGGTGGTGGCAGCAGTGGGAGGGTGTGAGTGGTGGTGGCAGCAGTGGGGGGGTGTGAGTGGTGGTGGCAGCAGTGGGAGGGTGTGAGTGGTGGTGGCAGCAGTGAGGGGGTGTGAGTGGTGGTGGCGGCAGCAGTGAGGGGGTGTGAGTGGTGGTGGCAGCAGTGGGGGGGGTGAGTGGTGGTGGCAGCAGTAAGGGGGTGTGAGTGGTGGTGACAGCAGTGAGGGGGTGTGAGTGGTGGTGGCAGCAGTGAGGGGGTGTGAGTGGTGGTGGCAGCAGTGGGGGGGTGTGAGTGGTGGTGGCAGCAGTGAGGGGGTGTGAGTGGTCGTGGCAGCAGTGAGGGGGTGTGAGTGGTGGTGGCAGCAGTGGGGGGGTGTGAGTGGTGGTGGCAGCAGTGAGGGGGTGTGAGTGGTCGTGGCAGCAGTGAGGGGGTGTGAGTGGTGGTGACAGCAGTGGGGGGGTGTGAGTGGTGGTGGCAGCAGTGGGGGGGTGAGTGGTGGTGGCAGCAGTAAGGGGGTGTGAGTGGTGGTGACAGCAGTGAGGGGGTGTGAGTGGTGGTGGCAGCAGTGAGGGGGTGTGAGTGGTGGTGGCAGCAGTGGGGGGGTGTGAGTGGTGGTGGCAGCAGTGAGGGGGTGTGAGTGGTCGTGGCAGCAGTGAGGGGGTGTGAGTGGTGGTGGCAGCAGTGGGGGGGTGTGAGTGGTGGTGGCAGCAGTGAGGGGGTGTGAGTGGTCGTGGCAGCAGTGAGGGGGTGTGAGTGGTGGTGGCAGCAGTGAGGGGGTGTGAGTGGTGGTGGCAGCAGTGAGGGGGTGTGAGTGGTGGTGGCAGCAGTGGGGGGGGGTGAGTGGTGGTGGCAGCAGTAAGGGGGTGTGAGTGGTGGTGGCAGCAGTGGGGGGGGGTGTGAGTGGTGGTGGCAGCAGTGAGGGGGTGTGAGTGGTGGTGACAGCAGTGAGGGGGTGTGAGTGGTGGTGGCAGCAGTGGGGGGGTGTGAGTGGTGGTGGCAGCAGTGAGGGGGTGTGAGTGGTCGTGGCAGCAGTGAGGGGGTGTGAGTGGTGGTGGCAGCAGTGAGGGGGTGTGAGTGGTGGTGGCAGCAGTGAGGGGGTGTGAGTGGTGGTGGCAGCAGTGAGGGGGTGTGAGTGGTGGTGGCAGCAGTGAGGGGGTGTGAGTGGTGGTGGCAGCAGTGGGAGGGTGTGAGTGGTGGTGGCAGCAGTGAGGGGGTGTGAGTGGTGGTGCAGCAGTGGGGGGGGGGGGGTGTGAGTGGTGGTGGCAGCAGTGAGGGGGTGTGAGTGGTGGTGGCAGCAGTGAGGGGGTGTGAGTGGTGGTGGCAGCAGTGGGGGGGTGTGAGTGGTGGTGGCAGCAGTGAGGGGGTGTGAGTGGTGGTGGCGGCAGCAGTGGGAGGGTGTGAGTGGTGGTGGCAGCAGTGAGGGGGTGTGAGTGGTGGTGGCAGCAGTGGGAGGGTGTGAGTGGTGGTGGCAGCAGTGAGGGGGTGTGAGTGGTGGTGCAGCAGTGGGGGGGGGGGTGTGAGTGGTGGTGGCAGCAGTGAGGGGGTGTGAGTGGTGGTGGCAGCAGTGAGGGGGTGTGAGTGGTGGTGGCAGCAGTGGGGGGGTGTGAGTGGTGGTGGCAGCAGTGAGGGGGTGTGAGTGGTGGTGGCGGCAGCAGTGGGAGGGTGTGAGTGGTGGTGGCAGCAGTGGGGGGGTGTGAGTGGTGGTGGCAGCAGTGAGGGGGTGTGAGTGGTGGTGGCAGCAGTGAGGGGGTGTGAGTGGTGGTGGCAGCAGTGGGGGGGTGTGAGTGGTGGTGGCAGCAGTGTGAGGGTGTGAGTAGTGGTGGCAGCAGTGAGGGGGGGGTGTGAGTGGTGGTGGCAGCAGTGGTGGGGGGGGGGTGAGTGGTGGTGGCAGCAGTGGGAGGGTGTGAGTGGTGGTGCAGCAGTGGGGGGTGTGAGTGGTGGTGGCAGCAGTGTGAGGGTGTGAGTGGTGGTGGCAGCAGTGGGGGGGGGTGTGAGTGGTGGTGGCAGCAGTGGGGGGGTGTGAGTGGTGGTGGCAGCAGTGGGGGGGGGTGTGAGTGGTGGTGGCAGCAGTGGGAGGGTGTGAGTGGTGGTGGCAGCAGTGGGGGGGTGTGAGTGGTGGTGGCAGCAGTGTGAGGGTGTGAGTGGTGGTGGCAGCAATGGGAGGGTGTGAGTGGTGGTGCAGCAGTGGGAGGGTGTGAGTGGTGCTGGCAGCAGTAGGGGATTGTGAGTGGTGGTGGCTGCAGTGGGAGGGTGTGAGTGGTGGTGGCAGCAGTGGGAGGGTGTGAGTGGTGGTGGCAGCAGTGGGAGGGTGTGAGTGGTGGTGGCAGCAGTAGGGGAGTGTGAGTGGTGGTGGCAGCAGTGAGGGGGTGTGAGTGGTGGTGGCAGCAGTGGGGGGGTGTGAGTGGTGGTGGCAGCAGTGTGAGGGTGTGAGTGGTGGTGGCAGCAGTGAGGGGGTGTGAGTGGTGGTGGCAGCAGTGGGGGGTGTGAGTGGTGGTGGCAGCAGTAGGGGAGTGTGAGTGGTGGTGGCAGCAGTGAGGGAGTGTGAGTGGTGGTGGCAGCAGTGGGGGGGTGTGAGTGGTGGTGGCAGCAGTGGGGGGGTGTGAGTGGTGGTGGCAGCAGTGAGGGGGTGTGTCGACATCGGGAACGAGGGGGTGGGTAGCAGGATGAGGTGATGAAGAGAGCTGACGATGATGTGTTGTGTGTGGTGGGGAGGCGGGGGGAGGTAAAGATGGGGGTGGGCTCTGAGGTGATGGAGTCTGTATAGGTATCATATTGATATCTGCCAAAGCTAATGTAATACATTTACATTTTCCCCAGCCCTGAGAAGGAGAGTGCTGCCTTTTAAGTGGTGCAGGCTGTCATCTGTGTGCATGTGTGAGCGGGGAAGAGAGCGTGAATGTCACTTTGAACTGCATTCCACCGCATCGTACCGCTCCCCCTAATGAGAGAGAGGGGCTTCCTCCATGCCAGCCCAGGGGCCAAGGAGGAGACGCCACCCTTCGGGCACCCAACCCCCCCCCACCCTCCTCCCAATCCCTCATTGGGCCTGACAGCCTCAGATAAATCAACCACTCCACACTCCTCTGCCCCTCCACCTCTCCATCCTGCTATCCCTCCTTCCACCACCTGCAGTGGGAGGAGAGCGCTAATTTTCCACAGGGAGAGGGAGAAAAGGAGGGAGGATAGGAGGAGAGTAGAGGAAGGGGGTTGTGCACGCTGGGTCGCAGAATTCTTCCAAACTGTTCTGAAGTCAAAGTTCTCTGGGAGCCTGCGAGGATCTGGAACATTCCATAGCTTCAAGTCCAGTTCAGCGTGCTTTGAGTGTTGCTCAATTATGGGTTGTTTTCTTTGTTTGTTTGCCCTGCATGCATTCTGGTATCACCGTTGTGACATGAAATCCCTCTTCTGGATGTTTCCGTTGTGCGTAGGACAAGAGGTCCGGGGGTCCCTGTGCTGACGATGTTGATGCTAACGCTGTTAGCTATCTAGTGCAGAAGAATCGTTCAGACTGTGTTTCCGTCCGGCTGACTGGCCTGCTGGGTAATTACACTGTTGGCTGGGTTCAGAGGTATCACTCAGTGTGTGAGGGGCAGGGGCAGGGGCATGGGCAGGGGCAGGTTCATGGACAGAACACCCAGGTGTGCATTGTAATGCCCCCACCCTGCCTCCCCCCTCTGTACAATGGTTTAAACATCTCTGCCCTGCAGACCAATCCCAAGGTGCAATAGTCCGTCCTCTGTGTGTAATTGTATTTACACACAGTATTGCATGCACTTGAAGTCCCATGGTAATTGGTGTTGCATGTAATTCCGATTACAAAAAAACTGTAACTCTAATCAGGTACGTTACCAGCTAAAATAATGTGATCAGATTACAGAGACATTACTTTTGAAAAACTAGATGATTACTTCTTAGATTACTTTTACATTCAGAAAGGATGTTTGCAAAAAAAATACATGATCAGACCTTTAGCATTGAAAAATGGAGCAAGTTTAAGTTTGTTCCACCTGAGTGAGTCTGACCACCAGTCAGAGACCACTGTGATGACACACCAAATGTGTTTGATGGATCCTTTTCATTTTATTCTGATGCCTCTTCAGGGGAAAGTATTCTAAAAGTAAATGAAAGTAATCAGATTACGTTACTGAGTTCAGGTAATCCAAAAGTTACATTACTGAATACAATTTTGGACAGGTAGCTAGTAATTGTAAAAGATTACATTTAGAATGTTACCCACCCAACCCTGTTCAAACCTGATTCTTGTGTGGTGTCAGACAAGTAAGATACTGCGGGGGATGTACTTATGCATTTTCTTGTGTATTATAAGGGCCATCTAATCATAATAGCTTCTTGGCTGAGATGAAACCGGAATGAATTGCAACCTGATCAACATCATTTTTTTTAAAAATTGTTTTGTTTTCAAAGGATAATTTTTCTGAGGAAAAGCTGTTATTTTAGAAAAACATAAGACAGCGTATGCTAGAGGAGCTAGACACCAAATTGACTTTAGGGATTGTAAGCATATGTAGAGGAGCAGTGGGTTTGTTTGACGGCTGGTACCGAGGGATGGAGATGGAATCTGCTAGGTGGCCCAGGCACTGTGAAGAGGCTACTGATGAAAGCAGAGGAGAGGAGTGTGAACTCCAGACAGATGGTAGAAGTACACTAAACGGGGGATGAGGTAGGGATGACAGGAGCGAGAGAAAACAAGAAGAAAGAAGAAACAAAACAGGGGAGAAAATCCAGGAATGTGACCTGCTGGAGTACATTTTGCATTGTTGTTTTCATTATCTGGCTTCTGTCATTTCATAAACTTTGTATCTTTGAAATGAAGGAGAGAAAATAAAAGCAATAGAGGAAAAAGCAGAGGGAAAAAAACCTGTGAGAATGAATCTTTTGTGCCTGGCCTGATGGAGGTGCGACATGCTCAGACAAAATCCAGACCAGGAGAAGCTGCTGTGATTGATGAATAAAGTAAAGGTGTCAGAAGTGTATTATGTAAATTAGCGGAGGCAGAGACCATTTCGGGAGCGAAGGAGAGAGCGGACGGCCGCGTATGCGTGTCACGGGGGGCGATCGTCCCCCAAGCGCCGGCACCGTGCCATCTTTCATCGCGGCAGACAAGCTCGGCTCGGCCGGCAATCTCGGCTGTCGGTACGGCTCTATGACACTATACTATGAGCCGGAGAGAGAGAGAAAGAGAGGAAGGGGGATAGAGAGAAAGGAGATGGAGAGAGGAGCAGGGTTTTGAATGAATACAGTCATGCTGATTGACCAGTACATAGTGCTCACTGTTCACTTTCACACAGGGGAATACTGCTAGTTCACTTGCTGGAGTCATAAAAACAATTGTAAAAAAAAAAAACTCACTTTCTTATTCCCACTGACAATACATTATACAGGCCTAGGATTGGAGATTGAGCTGTTGTGTGAAGTGAAGGTGTGTATTGTGGCAGTGTATGTTTTATGGTGCAGTTACCTGTGTATTGTGTGTTGTGTTAGTGTATCTGTATGTTGTGGCAAGTGACATTATGAGGATTATTGTCTATTCACATTAGTGTTCGGTAGTGTCTGGGAACCCTCTTCACCTCTTCCGTGCCACATTTTTCTCCAATAACACTCACACATTAGACCATAAGCCAGTGTTGGGCCTGTAAACTCACAGTCTCATTAAAGATGCGCTATGAAGAAATCGCTCCGCCATTTCCTGGTTTCTAAAATTCGAATAGTTTGCCTAATTTCAGTTAATGTGACAAAGCAAGCAAGAGAAATAGCTCACATAGAACAGATCGACCACTTCTTAGACTTCATTTCAATGAGAATGAGGTATCTATAACACACATTTCTATGTGAATGGTCAGGTCGCCCAAAAAGTTACATATTGTAGCTTTAAGCTCCACACAAACGCACGCACGCACACACGCACACACACACACACACACACACACACACACACACACACACACACACACACACACACACACACACACACACACACACACACACACAGCTGGCAGAGATAGCCATGGTTCACCCACCCCAGGACCTCACCAGCAGCTTTCCACTTCAGTCAAACGCTCACAGCGATATCGCTTTTAATAGGATGACAAAAACAATCGCTCACGCATGCACCAACACAGAACAATATAAATAGGTTAAGGGAAATTGATGACATCGTCTGCTTTAATTCGGCACCAAACTGTGGTCCTGGGTGATTGAAATAGACAAAGATGTATAGGGTTACCTTGTTGAGGAGGATGCGTTAATTGCTAGCACTTGTCGTTTCTCCTCAGCTTTGTCTCAGTCACAGAGGCTAACTAGCCAGCTCTTCCCTATTCAGTTTGTTTGTTCAGCGGACAGGCTGCTGAAGAAGCTATTTTCATCAAGCAGCTCGTTATTAACGGGTTCATAAGTAAGCCGGCCCTGCTATTTCTCCGTGTTAGTGTTTATTATGAGTCCACAAAGAGCCGGGCCTGTCTCTAATGAATGAAAGAGCCCTGTGTAATTGAGCCTTATTAGGCCCCAATAGAGTACTGGTGGCAGAGATATTAGAGAGAGAGAGGAAGAGATAGAGAGGGAAGGAGTAGGAGAAGAGAGAGAAGGCAAGAGAGAGAGAGAGACAGACAGAGAGAGAGAGGCTGAAAGATACAGTATAGAGGTACAGTATAGAGGGATAAAAGAGAAAGAGAGGGAGGGAGAGAGTGGATGCACGTAAAAGAGCACATTGAGATTGGGAATAAAGGGTAAAGAGGGAGGGACATAGAGAGGAAGAGAGAGGGAGAGAGGCTGGCATTGTCGAACTCGTTCCGCTTCTGTGCCTCTGTTTATTAATTTCGTAACTGAGGCACATGGCAGAGTAATTTCAGATCCCTTCCACTACAGTGGTTTACATATTTACACTGTAAGTATGAATGACAGTTAAAACTGTGCCGATGCCATATCATACAGACTCGTAAACATTGGTGAGCACTTCAGCTGGCATCATCTTAAAGGGCGGCTGGTAAGCTAGCGGTGGGCAAGTAACCAAAAAGTCTCTGATTTAAATACCGGAGCGGACAAGGTGAAGATCAGTCGATGTGCCCATGAGCAAAGCACTCCAGGGGAGCTGTACTACTATGGCTGACCCTGTAAAACAACACATTTCACAGCACTAATCTGACAAGAAAACAGCAAAAACAGAACCAATTCAATAAAGGCACACTGTCCAGGAAATCAAAATTAGACTACAAGCCTGTAAAGTAATATACAGTATGACATTATTCCAGCACCATAAGCGAAACATTTTTAAATATATATATATTGAATTTAACTCCATCCTATAGTTTACTTTCATGAAATCAATAAATAATGTATTTAACCTGGTCAAAATTGAGAAATTCAATGAAGGGGTATGTTCCTATCCTTTTATACCCTCTACAGATGTATGATCTTAATTTGATCCCCATGTTGCAGGAGAACTTTCTTGCAATGCAAGAAATGTAAAACTTGTAGTGTGTTTGATGTTTAAAAAGGCTTCTGAAGTTTGTAATTTCAGACTTCATTTCCCCTTATGAAAAATGCATCAATCCCTACAAAAGTGTCCATGAATTATAATCCACATAATAATTCACACTTCCTGTTGCTGCAGGATTATTCTCCTGCTGTGGAAACCTGGCTCAAATGAAGATCCTACATCTGTATGTCCACCTTACGCTTCTCTATAACCTTCTATGTCTCTCCACTATGACAACCAGAGGTCGTTGCTGTCCTCAAGCTCCTTGGCCCCGCCTCTCTCTGTGTTTTCTCTCTCTTCAGGGTGTTCCAAATGGCTGAGGTAGTCAAATTCACCCACCTGGCTATTTTTCAAGTGAGACATCTCTTTATTCAGCCTAGAAAAAGCCTCAAACGCACACCCTCCTCGCTTCTCCTCACTCCCTTCTTTCTCTCAGCCTCCCTCTTTCCCACACCTCATTCCATCTTCCAACCCTCCCATCTCTCCCTCTCTCGCTCTCTCCATTTCTGGCCCGTTTTCCTCTTCTACAGACATGCAGAACCGTCGTCGTGTGTTATCCCATATCGCTCTCAAGCACACGTATGTGGGCCCTCTCTCCCTTTCATGTCCCTGTGTATGCACATTACTGCCCAGAGACAATACCTGCCATGAGTTAGGACATTTACATATTCACATAGGTACATATGTCACATGCCTATCGTGTATAAGGCACTCATTGTGTGTGTGTGTGTGTGTGTGTGTGTGTTCCAGTGGGATCATCATTAGACAGGTTCTAGACTAATGACACAGGAAACGGACTCATACAGAGAGTTTCTCTAAAGTCCTATGTCTCTCTGTTACACGCACACAAATACACACGAACACGAACACGCACACACGGACACACAGACGCACACACAAACACACACAGGCGTGCATGTAGGCACACACACACACACACACACAAACGCACACAAAGACTTACGATTCATATTTCGTGGCAGAGCAATGGAGGAGGTGGAGGATTATATCTTTCTGCTACAATGCCCTGAAACCAAATGATTCACCGATTTTGCTGATCATTAATCTGATTGATTAGATTCCATCCCATCACCGAGGCAAACTTTTTTTTCTCCCACATCAACATTACACCCACATTACCCAGCAAATGTAGATGTGGATATTGGTGCTTTTATATGATGGACTGTTTTTCTGTGTGTATTTTCCACTTTGCTTTCAACTCGTGAACTGAGTGGTATCAAAAAAACAAACAACAACAGCAAACAAAACAGATGTTTGCCCAAATGCATACGGAATTAGTCTCCTCTCATGCCTCTAAAGACCTGATGAATTAGCTCAGTGGCTGATTCCTCTAGCGTTGTTGACTTTCCAGGGCACAGCCAGAGAGGAGTGAGCTGTTTAAAACACTCTACTCTCTCTCAGTTCCGTAATGGTGGGGATTAACTTGGCCTGAACTGTGGCTGGCTTAACCACAAGCGGCCATTTTGGATTCCGATGTTTGTTTTTGTTTTAACCCTCTTAGCGACGGGGTCTCGGCCCTAAGCGAAGCACTCGTGGCGCCCCTCAATTGGAGCCGTAGTTACACAACGGATGAAAACCTCCTAAAACTCTGTTTATGGAACAGGTGCGGTATTAGTCATATGCAAATTCTTTTTGCTACTTCCAAATGTTTCTTTTTGTAAGATAGAGGCTTACTGATGTTGAACACATCGAACCACACAACCAAGTGCAGCTGTCTGTTATTGAGTCAATGATTTTGTGATTACAGGATCTCCATGTATGAATCGTTAGGGATGTGGGGTGAGGATGACTCCATCCATGGCCTTACTAGACACTGGGCTGTGTTAAGTACACAAGGCCTAAACAACCTAACATCAAAGCTTAAGACTGCAAAGGTTATATACACGTATCATTCTTTGAGGTATAAAGAAGAAACAATGGTGATTGTTCTAAAACAGATACAATGCTTTCATTGGCTTTTCAGATTCATACCGCTGATTTTTGTTGTTGTTGTGTTACCGTGATTTATTGCAATACAATCAACCCCGCTCCCCATTTTAAGACTGGCAAATCATTATGGTGACTCATGAAAACAAAGATGTCAAGGTATATTTCTGTCAAGATGATGTACTTTAAGAAGCTAAACGATTTGAAGTCACTGACCAGGTTTCCATCCAACCTTTGTCTGCGAGTACATGTCGGATCATTCTTTTTAATGACAGGCTTGATGGAAACAGAACAGTTATCTGTGAGCTTTCCAAATGTCGACAAAACAAAATAAGCGGGAGAAGGTGGGACCTTTTTGTGTCGGTGAAATTAATTATGGGAGAAAAGTCGATGGAAACGCAAACATTGATATAATAACCATCATATCGAAGTAAACTTGGAGTCATGCGATAAGAAGTTATGTGCTTCTCCCACTACGACTCGGGAAAGCGTGCCGTTTATTAGGCTACAGATGAAATGCGTTTATGATGAACTTCACTGGGTGGTGAACGTGCACGGTGATGAGCTTGATGCTGCTTTCCAATAAATACAGAGGGTCTTATTCTGGTGACATGACGATCGATGCGCAGCTGCCGTTTGACAAATACAAATAATCTCCCTCTTTTGTCCATAATAATCTCATCATGTAGACTATACGCATGCGTACGTACCAAGACCAGAGTGGGCACATTCAATATTTTTTGTGACTAAACCATCATTAAATGGAAACCCCTGCAACTTGTATATTTTATTTGGTACATGGGAATTTAACAGTAAAAGGTATTTTTATGTGCACTACGTCATCACACAGCCTTTTATCTGCAACACGTCAATTTGATGGAAACATCTCTGGTGGGAAAACACATGTTGTCTTTATGTGGATTTTAGAATATATATTAGAATAGCTACTGACATGTAAATATTCATTTTTTCTGTATATTTCCTTTCTAGCTATGATAAAAGTTAGACAGCCCAGAAAGAGAGTGAGGGCAAGCCACATGAATGAATCCTTTACACGAGCTTGGTTTTCAAAGTTTAGTAATTAGCAAATAATCAGGACATTGGAAACTACAAACAAACACCAGACCAATCCGGCAATGAGCCCTCTTACTCTTTATTTTCCCTCTCTCTCTTTCTTCGTTCTCCATCTCATTTATCTTTCATTGTTTACTTTTTAATTAATCGCGCCGGTTCATTCTAAACATGTCAGAATAAATAAAAAATGTTATTGCTGTGATATCGGCCGCGATTCTGTTATTAATGCTGTGGAGAATCCAGGCACTGTTTGCAAATAATATCCTCAAATTGAATCATTGTTGCTTGAATATATGCAAAATATTCATTTCTGGGGGTGTGAGGGTTGAGTGCTTTTAAATTGGAGAGATCATTCATGGCTTCACCTTTTCAGGCGAGATAAAGTTGTGTGCAGTAACATTACAATGAGGGGAGAAGAGGAGAGGAGAGGAGAAGAGAAGAGAAGAGAAGAGAAGAGAAGAGAAGAGAAGAGAAGAGAGGAAATGAAGAGGGGAGAAGAGAGGAAACAAACGAGAGTGGAAAGGGGGTACCACTGTGTTTCTGTGTAAGTTAATCACATCGGTGTTTGTGCATGTTCTCATATCCCAGGTTCCCATTGAGCTGCTAGCAGCAAGACATGCTAACTTTGCTCACTGGACTCTGTTCAATGCACCTGACACTGAGAATCAACATCAGGAAATGAGATAAACCAGACCACTTAACCCCCTGTTTAACCACTGTGTGATCATGTGTTTGCATGGTAAAGCAGATGACACCCACTTTACAGGGATACCTTCTTTTTTGTTTGCTTATTTGGCTCTAGTATGAAATGTGTGGCCGCATATTTGCGGTCAAGGATTATATGTGAATATATCAACCAGGTGTGTCAAATGACTGAACAGACACTAAGGCCAGCAGAGGCCATGCTATTTGTTTGAATCACTCCTAACCATTTCTATGTGACCCAGTTCAATTAGTGGGCTACTACCAGAACAGCACATTTTCAGATGACTGTCCTACCTGTCCTACTCTTGCCTCCCTGTCATTCAACTATATTGGAGAATGGGTGTAGTTTGTTCTCTTGTTGTTTCCTGCCAACCTTTTCTCCTCTACCCAAACTCCTGGTGAAGAAGCCATGTTTTAAGCGGCAGGAGTACAGTCATCCATCAGATACCCCGCCCAGGTGATTTGCATGTTAAGAGGTGACTCCCCCTCCCTCGCCTGTTATTGCCAAGTTCTCCATCCTGTCGCAGAGGAAAACTAATATCCAAGGCAAATATTTTTTTCTTATATTCATGCATCCACGATTAACAAGTATAAGCACTGCATAATGGCTAGTAGAATCAAATTCCTGGGACATGAATTTCAATGCAATATGCCCAATATTTTATGTTAATAGAATAAAAATGTAAAGTTGAAATGATGGTCTTATTTTTATGTAAAAGGTGTGCTGAAGAGTAGTGTGGCACACTCGCACACGTGTCCGAGCCCCCGCCAAGGGATAGGCTGTTGCTAAGAGACCAGGGAAGGAAGCGGACCATTGCCAATGATGAATTAACTGAGGAAGGTGGTTGACAGTAATCTTTGTCACTAGACGCACTGGCTGTCTAAATCCTGTCATTTTATGCATCTCATGCAAAACAGATGTACCCAGATACTAGGAGGGGAAAAAATAGACAAATTCACCGGGAGAGGAGAAAAAAAAAATCATTATACCAGGCTAGGGGTTGGAAGGCTGTCATAAAGAATTTCATTATTTTTCATCCCGTAACGAGAAGGTGGATTGGAGCGTATTGTAATTTTCCTTGGGACTCTAAATAATTTGGGAAGTTTGTGGTGGGGAAGTTTGCTTCCCTCCATTGCGTGCTCATTATGATGGGATCAGGGCAGAGGTGCTCAATCACCTCCAGAGAATGATATGCTTACACACAGAGATGGCCTGACACTGCACTCCTCCATTCCTTCTATCCCCCTCTCCCCTTCACCTCTCCTCCTCTCTTTTCAATCTCTCTTTCTCCACTCCTCCATTCCTTCTATCCCCCTCTCCCCTTCACCTCTCCTCCTCTCTTTTCAATCTCTCTTTCTCCACTCCTCCATTCCTTCTATCCCCCTCTCCCCTTCACCTCTCCTCCTCTCTTTTCAATCTCTCTTTCTCCACTCCAACTTTCCTTCTCTCTTCCTCTTGTCTCTTTTTCATCTCATCCAACATACTTTCCCTCCTGTCCTCCCTCACTCATCATACTGTCTTCCATCCATCCATCCAGTGGAACGGCCTGAACAGAAACCAGCCCATGTCTGCAGATGACTTACTAAGTGTTACAGGGGTTGTTTTGCTGGTTATCCTGTGAAAAGATGTGACTGCTCATCCTGTTCTTCAATCACAATAGCCAAGTGAAAATAAGGTATTTTTAATAATTAACTCCTGATAATAATATCTAATTACTGAATGAAATAAGTATATATTTACTCTATCTTTCACCATGTTGTAGTTGTGTAATAAACTGTTCCATTCAGCTTGTCAACGTTGGAATATGCATTAATTACACCCTCTCTCTCTATCTCTCTCTCTCATTATAATATTATAATCAAGACAATATGTTTCTCTGATTCAGTAATCATATTTTTTCCTTAAAATGAACATGAACGTAATGTGTTATTCCGGGAGAGAAAACTAAATCCATATTTTAGATGAAGACACATTTGATGCAAGGGAAGACAATTATATCACCTCCTACCTGGATGTAAAAACCCTCTGCCTCTCTCCACACGTTGAGTAAGAATTCTCTGTGAAAGTAGACGAGAGAGGGATAGAGACAGAGAGGAGAAAGAGAGAGGGAAAAGAGAGAAAGGGACGGAAGTGAAAAGGTGAAAAGGGGATTGAGAGAGAGAGAGAGAGAGAGAGAGAGAGAGAGAGAGAGAGAGAGAGAGAGAGAGAGAGAGAGAGATGAACTGTATGTGTACTCCGTGGAGTCCCCTCTCTGCAGTCTAGGTCTCTGATTTCCATTCATTGTAAAGATTGATGAGATCCCGGCCGGACTGAGTGGAAACCGCAGGATTTTGGGGGGTATTATTCAAAACAGGACTTATTTTTGGAGGCCATTATGCATGCACACCTGATCAGCATGTCACCAGGCCTTCCCGCGCCGCATGATGGAACTGCCCAATTTGCCTCTTTTCACCTGCCTTGCATAAAGGCGGCTCACATGGGCATACACACACACAGGCTTTCTCTCTCTATTTCCCTCTTCTGAACTTGCGCCCACATGCACGGACACACACACACACAGGTCTTCTACGCAGTGGCCTTTCCGTGTCAGTTATTGTAGAGACACACTAGAACGAACTCACACACACACACACACACACACACACACACACACACACACACACACACACACACACATACACACACACAGTAAAAGGACTTGGCAGACTTACGTAGGTGGGGAATTGGGCCAGTGGAACATTAAGATTTAACAAAGAGGAAGTGATGCGTTTGTCCCTCTCATGCTCCTGTGGACGTCCAGCAGTCTCTCCTTGTCCAGCTCCGGGGTCGTTAACCTGGAACAGAGGTGTGTGTCTGTGTATGTGTGTGCGGCAGTGTAGTGTAGTGGTGTGTGTCCCCTCAGCCGTAACAAATGTGACATGGCCACAGAGGAATAGTGGCGAGCAGGACTCCAGAGCAGGACTCCAGCGCAGGAATCCAGATCAGGACAGGATGTTTCAGTGTGTGTAATATCAGCTACAGCTCTTACCTCAGCCCTTGTAAAGAGGAGAGAGGCTTTTATTTAAAGAGGCTGACAAAGTGCTCTTTTAATAGCGTCACTGCCATACATGCAGGACTTATGGAAACAGTGGGTTGTAAAATCAGGTATATTTTTCTGTATGATTTATTATAACAAGGATATGCCAGTTGACGTAAGCAGGAACAGAATTGGTGATGGACATGCCTTTGTGTTTGTATGCCTTATAGGACCTATGAATATATATTAAGAAGGAAACATATTTCATTTCGTTGACAAACTCCATCATAATATTCACAAGTAGTTTCTAGACTGGAGACCTTCAGATGAAGCACTACTGTAGCGTCTTATGCAAGACCTCCCTAACCACTGTGTGATGTATGGAACCAGAGCAGGGGCCGCGCTATCTGCCCTGATGTTGGCAAACTTTCCGGGCTAGCCTAGCGACTCATAGCTATTTATACCGCTGAACTATGTGTAGATGTATATGTGGGCACAACAGGCCTGCAGGTTTGAAGGAGAGCTAGGGAAGTTTCCTGAGATATGAGAAGGATGGTATTTGGATGGCTTCGCTGGTCAATGTTGCGTTTCGGTCTCGAGGCTTGGGGCAATGTGAGAGGAGAGAAGAAAGAGATAAGAGAATGATAGTGGAGCGATAGAGGAAATAGATTATACATACAAGAGATGGACGGAGAGGGAGAGAGAGGACAGTGAGAAAGAAGAGCAGAAATGGAGAGGGAAGAGAAAGAGAGAGCGAGGGAAGGAGAGAGAGAGAGATGTGAGAGAGAGGGAGGTGAAAGCGAGGGAAAGCCCTATGGACTCTCTACCAGATATTTACGGCATGTGACTCCATCTCAGGCTGGGCAGCTGGGGAGAGCAGGTGGACCGAACAGGTCAGCTCATTAACACACTCAGTCATGCACACACACACACACACACACACACACACACACACACACACACACACACACACACACACACACACACACACACACACACACACACACACACACACACACACACACACACACACACACACACACACACACACACACACACTAACACACACACACACACACACTCTCTCTCATGCTTCTCTGTCTCTCTCACACACAAACACATTAAAATGCTCCCCTCTAGCTTGACATCTTTTTTCCCCGGTCCCCATTCAGCTCAGGCCAGGTGTGTATGTATGCAAGTGTGTGTGTTGCTCTGACTCAGTGGACACACTGCTGGCTGCCCAACCCATTGCCCGACCACATTAATCACACCTCTCACCACAGACACATCTCTTTATCCCACCATCCCCTCTCAAAAAGGAACACACTGAGTGACTATAACCCCTGACCTCTTAGAACCAACCCTAGTGTCACCACCATTCTCATGCCCGGCCCAGGCCATCTCCCTTACCCCCCATCTTCCACCCCCACCTTAGCTGGACTGATCCTGCCATCATGAGTGACTCTAGTTTTCATTGCCTGCCCAAGTAGGCCATGTTACCCTTTATTCCGCCATGTAGGCCATATTACCCTTTATTCCATCATGTAGGCCATGTTACCCTTTATTCCATCATGTAGGCCATGTTACCCTTTATTCCACCATGTAGGCCATGTTACCCTTTATTCCATCATGTAGGCCATGTTACCTTTTATTCCACCATGTAGGCCATGTTACCCTTTATTCCATCATGTAGGCCAAGTTACCCTTTATTCCACCATGTAGGCCATGTTACCCTTTATTCCATAATGTAGGCCATATTACCCTTTATTCCACCATGTAGGCCATGTTACCCTTTGTTACTCCATGTAGGCCATATTACCCTTTATTCCATCATGTAGGCCATATTAACCTTTATTCCATCATGTAGGCCATATTACCCTTTATTCCATCATGTAGGCCATGTTACCCTTTATTCCATCATGTAGGCCATGTTACCCTTTATTCCATCATGTTGGCCAAGTTACCCTTTATTCCATCATGTAGGCCAAGTTACCCTTTAGTCCATCATGTAGGCCAAGTTACCCTTTATTCCATCATGTAGGCCATATTACCCTTTATTCCATCATGTAGGCCATGTTACCCTTTATTCCATCATGTAGGCCATGATACCCTTTATTCCATCATGTAGGCCAAGTTACCCTTTATTCCATCATGTAGGCCATGTTACCCTTTATTCCATCATGTAGGCCATATTACCCTTTATTCCATCATGTAGGCCAAGTTACCCTTTATTCCACCATGTAGGCCATGTTACCCTTTATTCCACCATGTAGGCCATGTTACCCTTTATTCCATCATGTAGACCAAGTTACCCTTTATTCCATCATGTAGGCCATGTTACCCTTTATTCCATAATGTAGGCCATGTTACCCTTTATTCCATCATGTAGGCCATGTTACCCTTTATTCCATCATGTAGGCCATGTTACCCTTTATTCCATAATGTAGGCCATGTTACCCTTTATTCCATCATGTAGGGCATATTACCCTTTATTCCACCATGTAGGCCATGTTACCCTTTATTCCATCATGTAGGCAAAGTTATACTTTATTCCACCATGTAGGCCATGTTACCCTTTATTCCATAATGTAGGCCATGTTACCCTTTATTCCAACATGTAGGCCATGTTCCCCTTTATTCCAACATGTAGGCCATGTTACCCTTTATTCCATCATGTAGGCCATGTTACCTTTTATTCCACCATTAAAGACATATAGACCCATACTCCAACCAGGCAGGTTCTAGCGAGAATCAGTAAGGGAGGGAGGAAAGGAGGGAGGAAAGGAGGAAGGAAGGATATAAAGGTGCCGTTGTCAGGTATTGGGAACATGGGCCCTGTGTGAAGCCGTGCCGCCATGCAGCTTCAGGTGTCGTATAGAGAGTGTCGTGTCGGATGTCACCTCACCGCGTGGTAATTGGTGGCAGTTTGAGGTGTAAACAGGGTGACGGCGTGGCTATAATCACTCCCTGTTTGTGTGAACGGAGTGAGAGAATGAGGGATAAGGTGGAGGGGGATGAAGGGCATGAGGGAGGAAGGGGGAGGTGAGGGGGATGTGTGACAGGGTGTGAGACCTAACCCTCACTTCTTCTCAGCTCCTCTTGAATTAGAGACATTGCCGGGAGAGAGGTGACACACTCGCACTTCGTGGTGCAGAGGAGCTGAGACGCGCACGCACAGGCACACACACACACACAAACACACACAAAAGTACACACACACACAAAGGCTGACACCCATCTTCACATCTCAGGAGCAAAAACCCGGGGAGTCCCAATTAGAGGAGTGGAAGGAAATGTGAAACTGTTACATATCCACTTAAGAGTGGCCACACACACACACACACACACACACACACACACACACACACACACACACTCTGCGTGCATGTGTGTGTTTATTCTTGTGTGCATGTGTCCAGTTATTTATTTGTGTGTTGCAACAAGGCTGTGTGTGTGTCTGTCACCCAGAGCACTGGGCCTTGGCCCTGAATTAGTGACACACCACATTACCCTCCTGCCTGTCTCTCCCCCCTCAGCCCACCAGCCCAGTGCCCACAAGTGCCAACAACGGGAAACTGTGACTTTACACAACGTGACAGCCCACAGTAGCCCCCTCTGCTTCTTCCTTCCTCTCCCTCTAACTGTCACACTCCTTCCTTCCCCAGTCTGTGTAGGGCTCGCAGCGTAGGCCTCGCTGTAAAGCCAGGCCGCTGGATGCAGAGAGTGGGATGCATGGGTGGTGTGGTGGGGGGTAGTTAGCAATGTTCATGCCATCACTGCTGCTGTCACTTAGAGGAATTACACACACACACACACACACACACACACACACACACGGAGGAGGAGGTGCGAGGTGGACACGAGCTGTGTTGCAATAAGGAAGAGTCATGCCACTCAGGGCTTATCTTAACACACCTACATTCATAGCTTTCAGTTTAAAAAAACTTGTTTTCCACCTCCATTGCTTTTACTTCTCTCATTTGCATCTTCTCATCATTTTCTTTAGTCTCCCATCTCTTTTCTCTTTCTCTTCCATTTCTCTCTCTCACCCTTCTTTATCTTTGGGTTCTCGTGTCAGACACAGTCCATCCCCTCCATGTTGTGAACATCCCAGCCACAAGGGACCAGGGACAGTGCACGTACAGATGGACTATTTCTGTTCCAGAGGAGCAAAGCCTAGGAAAACACAGAGTCACGTTAGCATCACAGAAAACATCTCGCCCTCATGCCTCTCCCTGAATTATTCAGGAAACCAACCCTGCATGCGTCAACGTTTTCTGTACCGTTGTGTTCCAAGGTCCACTTTTATTGTTTTATTCTATTCCCTTTTCCCCTTCATGTTAGATGGCTAGAATGGACACGTGGTAATGGCATCAGAACTGACGACCTGATGACGTGTTTGTTTTTAGGGTCAAGGTTAGGGACAAGGCTCGAGAAAGAATTTAGTTGAGTGAACTGAACTAAAATCTACATTGTGATTAGAAAGGGTTATACTTCCTGTCTGCCGTGGCCAAAGGACCTCTCGCTGATTAATGTTCCTTCCACAGTCTTAGTGATGTCACTCAACAGGAATAGATGTGAGTACTCGCAGATGGTCCATTCTTTGAGGTTGAGTTTGTCCTCTGTCTCACCTGAACCTTGTCAGTGTTCTTCTATGTGTTTCCTTGGGACCGTTTTATCTGTGTGAATCTGTAGTGTGTGTCTGGCTATGGAGTGAGGGATGAGAGGAGGAGAGAGAGGGGGAGAGGTCTGTTTGGGGCTGGGTCTATAATAAGTTGTCCCTGACACCCAGCGGCCTAATCATCCGCTATGATCCAGCCTCTGATGCAACGACATAACCCAAAGTCCGAGTCGATAAATCCAGCCCTCTCTCTTCTCCTCCCTCTATCCCTCTTTTCTTCTCCTGCGGCTTGTGTCAGGAGGGTTCTGAGAAGAGACATGAACACTAGCAGTCTATCATGGCAGGGTCGAGCTGTGTCCAAAACTCTGCAAATCTGTGTGTGTAAGAGAGAGAGAGCGAGAGAGCGAGAGAGCGAGAGAGCGAGAGAGAGAGAGAGATTAAGAGAGGGAGACAGAGAAAGAGAGAGGCAGAGGGAGAGAAAGACAGAGGGAGAGAAAGACAGAGAGAGGGGTGGAGTGAGAAGAGACACACACATACACAAAGTGGGCATAAGGTGGGAGCTTAAACAACTTCTGTGAGTCACTCACTCTATACCTTGTGCTCCAGAATGGATTTAATATTCTGGAGGGGTGGCAGAGCCTATTCTTCTGCGTGACCAATCCCGCCATCAAGTCAAATTTGCATTAGCAAATGGGAAAGCATCGTTGGTCTATTTGTTAATCTGATCTTTGTTTACCCAACACTCTTGTAATCCACTTTTAATTAAATATCCTCCCAAATATGTGCAAGCAGCAGTTTGACTTTGTCTGTTCTCGCTGTGCCAGACGGAGGCAAGAAGACGAAACATGAGATAGCCTAGCACATCCCTGTGTAGGGATTTTAGTCATGACACACACACACGCACGCGCACACACACGCACGCGCGCGCACACACACACACACACGCACGCACACACACACACACACACACACACACACACACACACACACACACACACACCACAGTATATGGCTGCATAATGTCCTTTATCTATATGCAGTTAATGCCATAGCCACTGATAATGCAGGCAGATACCTGGCAAGCAATTACTTCTCCTGGGCTAGTTCTGCAAAAAATGCCCAGGTAATAGAAAAGGGCAATGCACATTGCCAATGAACAGAGTGAGACAACATTGCAGTGGATATAACATCTGCCTGAACTAGACTACAGATAATTCCTCCAACCCTGCTTCTCCCTCCATTGTCATTCATATGCGCTGTATGCTGTTCAAACATATAAAGAAAGACAGAGACATCTTGTCTGTATGAATGTACTAAAGGTCACATCACAGTGTTCCTGACCTTACGATATCTAAAGAACTCTATTTGGGCTAGTCCAAGGCATAGGATGTAATTCTATACAGTAGCGTTGGCTATGTAAAAGCAACAGTGGCGTGCCAAGGTGCAGCCAATGCTCAAGGGCCAACTCGATTAACTTTGTTAGCGAGGCTGATTTCCATGCCACAGTCGGAGGTATTGAATATGGACCCAAGGCGATTGTGCTTAGCATTCTGTCTCACACATTGCTAGTATAACAAAACCATGACACAGGGTAACGAGTGTTCATATTCTTCATTGCAGATTATCTATAGAGTTTTGTTGTGACTATAGCTTCCCCCAAGCTGAGGTTTGGCAGATATGCAGGCTAATTGTTGACATTCTGTATGTAGCATTAACATAGCATTAAGGTATTAGCATGTATTCCTGTCTCCAGGAATTTCTGCTGAATAACAGAAATGGTGGACAAAGTTAAGATATTGGCCAACAACAAGTCACCATGCTTGTCATGCCATCTGCTGTGGCATATCTTCTGTTCCCTCCTCACAAAAGGACCAGCACTTCATACTTCATTTAGCCAAGGTTCTCATAGGAAAGATTTGGAGTTGTGAACAGAACTGAACAGAAATGAATGAGAACACAACTTATGGCCTCAAAATAAACGTATCTTACCTATTAAAAAAACATAATAAGTCATTTGCATTTCCAATTTCCTATTTTGTAAAGTCGCAACATACAATGGAAACTACTTATGGTGTAATCACAATACATTCTAAATCCTTGATTGCATACAGTATATACGGTGCATTCGGGAAAGTATTCAAGACCCTTTGACTTTTTCCACATTTTGTTACGTTACAGCCTTATTCTGAAATGTATTCAATATTTTTTCCCCCTCATCAATCTACACACAATACCGCATAATGGAAGAAGTTTGGAACCACCAATACTCTTCCTAGAGTTGGTCGCAAGGCCAAACTGTGCAATCAGGGGTGAAGGGCCTTGGTCAGGGAGGTGACCAAGAACCCGACGGTCACTCTGACAGAGCTCCAGAGTTGCTCTGTGGAGATGGAAAAATCTTTCAGAAGGAGAACCATCTCTGCAGCACTCCACTAATCAGGCCTTTATGGCAGAGTGGCCAGACGGAAGCCACTCCTCAGTAAATGGCAGTAAATGACAGCCCGCTTGGAGTTTTATAAAAGACACCTAAAGGACTCTCAGACCATGATAAGCAAGATTCTCTGGTCTGATGAAACCAAGATTGAACTCTTTGTCTTGAATGCCAATCGTCACGTCTGGAGGAAACCTGGCACAATCCCTACGGTGAAGCATGGTGGTGGCAGCATCATGCTGTAGGGGTGTTTTTCAGTGGCAGGGACTGGGAGACTAGTCAGGTTCGAGGGAAAGATGAACGGAACAAAGTGCAGAGAGATCCTTGATCAAACCTCTATAGAGCACTCAGGACCTCAGACTCACACTAAGCACACTGGCAAGAAAACACAGGAGTGGCTCCACACTCTTCTCAATTTACATCAACAACATCAGTCAGGCAGAAAGAAGCTCTCTCATCCATTTACAGTTGAAGTTGGAAGTCTACATACACCTTAGCCAAATACATTTAAACTCAGTTTTTCACAATTCCTAACATTTAATCCCTAGTAAAAATTCCCTGTTTTAGGTCAGTTAGGATCACCACTTTATTTTAAAAATGTGAAATGTCAGAATAATAGTAGAGAGAATAATTTATTTCAGCTTTTATTTCTTTCATCACATTCCCAGTGAGTCAGAAGTTTACATACACTCAATTAGTATTTGGTAGCACTGCCTTTAAATTGTTTAACTTAGGTCAAACATTTCGGGTAGCCTTCCACAAGCTTCCCACAATAAGTTGGGTGAATTTTGGCCAATTCCTCCTGACAGAGCTGGTGTAACTGAGTCAGGTTTGTCGGCCTCCTTGCTCGCACACACTTTTTCAGTTCTGCACACATATTTTCTATAGGATTGAGGTCAGGGCTTTGTGATGGATACTCAAAAACCTTGACTTTGTTGTCCTTAAGCCATTTTGACACAACTTTGGAAGTATGTTTGGGGTCATTGTCCATTTGGAAGACCGATTTGCGAACCTGCTTTAACTTGAGATTTTGCTTCAATATATCCACATAATTTTCCTACCTCATTTCTATATCCACATAATTTTCATACCTCATTCCCAAAAAGTACAATCTTTGTCCGCATGTGCAGTTGCAAACCGTCTGGCTTTTTTATGGCAATTTTGGAGCACTTCCTTGCTGAGCGGTCTTTCGATATAGGACTGTTTCCTCCAGAATCTTCACCAGGTCCTTTGCTGTTGTTCTGGGATTGATTTGCACCTTACGCACCAAAGTACGTTCATCTCTAGGAGACAGAACGTGTCTCCTTCCTGAGCGGTATGACGGCTGCGTGGTCCCATGGTGTTTATACTTGCGTACTATTGTTTGTACAGATGAACGTGGCACCTTCAGGCATTTGGAAATTGCTCCCAAGGATGAACCAGACTTGAGTTCTTACATTTTTGGCTGATTTCTTTTGATTTTCCCATGATGTCAACCAAAGAGGCACTGAGTTTGAAGGTAGGCCTTGAAATACATCCACAGGTACACCTCCAATTGACTCAAATTATGTCAATTAGCCTATCAGAAGCTTCTAAAGCCATGACATCATTTTCTGGAATTTTCCAAGCTGTTTAAAGGCACAGTCAACTTAGTGTATTTAAACTTCTGACCCACTTGAATTGTGATAGAGTGAATTATAAGTGAAATAATCTGTCTGTAAACAATTGCTGGAAAAATTACTTGTGTCATGCACAAAGTAGATGTCCTCACCGACTTTCCAAAACTATAGTTTGTTAATAAGAAATTTGTGGAGTGGTTGATAAACTAGTTTTAATGACTCCAACCTAAGAGTATGAAAACTTCTGACTTCAACTGTTTATGTAGATGATACACTCTTATACACAGCTAGCCCCTCCCCGGATGTTATGTTAATCGTTATACAACAAAGCATTCTTAGTGTCCAACAAGCTTTCTTTGCCTCTAACCTTGTTCTGAACACCTCCAAAACAAAGGTCATGTGGTTTGGTAAGAAGAATATCCCTCTCCCCTCGCTGTGATTACTACCTCTGAGGGTTTAGGGCTTGAAGTAGTCAACTTATACAAGTACTTGGGAGTATGGCTAGACGGTACACTGTCCTTCTCTCAGCTCATATCAAAGCTGCAGGCTAAGATTAAATCTAGACTTGGTTTCCTCTATCATAATCACTCCTATTTCACCCAAGCTGCCAAACTAACCCTGATTCAGAATCACCGCCATCCCATAATCACCGCCATCCCACCCATGCTAGATTACGGAGACATCATTTATAGATTGTCAGGTATTGGTGCTCTCGAGTGGCTAGATGTTCTTTACCATTCGGCCATCAGATTTGCCACCAATGCTCCTTATAGGGCACATCACTGCACTCTATACTCTGTAAACTGGTCATCTCTGTATACCCGTTGCAGACCCGCTGGTTGATGCCTATTTATAAAACCCTCTTAGGCCTCACTCCCCCCTATCTGAGATACCTACTGAAGTCATCATCCTCCACATACAACACCCATTCTGCCAGTCACATTCTGTTAAAGGTCCCCAAAGCACACACATCCCTGGGTCGCTCCTCTTTTCAGTTCACTGTAGCTAGCGACTGGAAGGAGCTGCAAAAAAACTGTTTTATCTCCATCTCTCCATTCAAAGACTCAATCATGGACACTCTTACTGATGGTCGTGGCTGCTTCACATGATGTATTGTTGTTGCTACCTTCTTGCCTTTGTGCTGTTGTCTGTGCCCAATAATGTTTGTACCATGTTTTGTGCTGCTACCATGTTGTGCTGCTGCCATGTTGTGTTGCTACCATGTTGTTGTCATGTGGTGTTGCTACCATGCTGTGTTGTCATGTGTTGCTGCCATGCTATGTTGTTGTCTTAGGTCTCTCTTTATGTAGTGTTGTGGTGTCTCTCTTGTCGTGATGTGTGTTTTGTCCTATATTTTATTTTTAATCCCAGCCCCAGTCCTCGCAGGAGGCCTTTTGCCTTTTGGTAGGTCGTCATTGTAAATTAGAATTTGTTCTTAACTGACCTGTCTAGTTGAATAAACGTTAAATCAAATTAATGCCATAGTCCTTGAGTGGCCCAACCAGAGCCCGGACTTGAACCCGATCGACCATCTCTGGAGAGACCTGAAAATAGCTGTGCAGCGATGCTCCCATTTCACCTGACAGAGCTTGAGAGGATCTGCAGAGAATAATGGGAGAAACTCCCCAAATACAGGTGTGCCAAGCTTGTAGCATCATACCCAAGAAGACTCAAGGCTGTAATCACTGCTTCAACAAAGTACTGAGTAAAGGGTCTGAATGCTTATGTAAATATGTTATGTAAATGCTTATGTAAATCAGTTTTTTTAATACATTTGCAAACATTTATACAAACCTGTTTTTGCTTTGTCATTATAGGGTATTGTGTGTAGATTGATGAGGGATTTAAAAAAAAAATATATATTTTAGAAGATGGCTGTAACGTAAAAAATGTGGAAAAAGTCAAGGGGTCTAAATACTTTCAGAAGGCACTGCAGTGAGAGTAAGTTCATAAACATTGGTTCGCAGACCACCTTCAGTTATCAGTACAATATAGCATACAATAACTTGTGAATATTCATAAACATTTCACTTTTTTTCATAACGTAGTTTTCATAAAAGCTGTTCTAACACACCTCTTCTCACAGTCTCCATCTTTCCAATGAGAGTTTTAAGAAGTGATTTAATAGAGGTGTAAGAATGGACTGGCTCATTATCTGTCCATTAGCTGGGCCTGTGAGCTCCACTGGCTTCGTATTGCTTTCTATTGGGTTAGTGCTGAGGTACACACACAGCCAATATGGCTAATTTAGTCACCTCTACTCCCAGACAATGGAGGAAGAAAACCACTAGCCTCCTAAGGCTAGCTTTACCAATGTTTGCAACGGTTATCTTCAGACGGGAGAAAGCAACATACTGCATATACAGTGCATATCTTGGAACTGTATGCACTAAAGAACAGTCATTTCTTAGTATTTCCTTCACATTTTATCTACCATTTGTTTTATACCATCTAAAAAATATCAAGTGCAGTAGCTTTGCAAATCTGAAGCTAGATGCTAGCTGCTTTTGCCTTTGTTTTGTCTTTACAAGTGAGGCTGTACATAGACCCAGATATATCCCCAAGCCATAGGGGATGGCTTGTACCCTAAATCAAGCCCTATGGATTTTGACACACTTCTATCAGCCCTAATTGAATCATAAATAGATGTATATTATCCATTAATAAATAAAGACACATTTCTTATGAATGAAATGGAAAACGCTGTATGGTAAGACATCAATCATTTACCATAAACCGCTGTATTAGAACGTTGCTGATACAGTGCGCTAAAATTAGAAGTTAAATCGAGAGCGGAGCGCATTAGTGTACATTTTTATGTAAGCAATTATGAAACCCTTCAATGTTAATTTATGTGTGATCTGTGAACAGAGAAAGGGATAGAAAGGGGGAGGCAGAGAGAAAGGGATAGAAAGGGGGAGGCAGAGAGAAAGGGATAGAAAAGGGGAGGCAGAGTGAAAGGGAACACGGTGATGCAGAGAGAAAGGGAGTGGGAGATACAGGATGAGGCAAAGAGGGAGAGGAAGTGAGAATTGGAGAATGAGATAGAGGTAGTCAGAGAAAGAGGTGAAGAGCAGAGGGAGAGATGGTGAGAAGATGGTGTGAACATGCATATTAATGAGGTTCTATGAATCAGGCTGATTACTGCAACAATTAGGAGACTGTCGTCATCTACCATGGGGTAGAACGAGGGAAAGAGAGGGATGAGTATAGGAATGGTATATGTATTTTCTCAACACCTTTGTTTTTTATCTCATTATAAAACATTTAAGCTGTTTTGTCTCTAGGATTGACATTTTAAAATGTGAAGACAAGTGATTTTTAAAGAAGACTATTATGAAATATGACCATTTTGAAGATCCTAGAAAGCAGAGAAGATCAAGACCAAGCCAGAGGTCTGCCTTTATATCATGGACAGGAAGTATCCCTCTGCTCCACTGTCCGGTGTGTGTGTAATGTGCAGATGTTGCAGATCTGGTCTGTGGTCATGGCCTGTGGTAGTTGTAGTGGTAATGGTAGAGGTATTTGTAGCGGTTGCGGTAGTGGTAATGGTAACTACCAGTAGTGGTATTGGAAGTGGTAGCAGTAGCGTTAGTGGCAGTGGTATTTGTAGTGGTAGTTGTAGTTGTAGTTGTTGCGGGAGTTATAGTGGTAGTGGTAGTTGTAGTGGTAGTGGTAGTTGTAGTGTTAGTGGTAGAGGTATTTGTAGCGGTAGCGCTAGTAGTAGTGGTATTTGTAGCGGTAGTTGTAGTTGTAGTTGTTTCGGGAGCTATAGTGGTAGTGGTAGTGGTAGAGGTATTTGTAGCGGTTGCGGTAGTGGTAATGGTAACTACCAGTAGTGGTATTGGAAGTGGTAGCAGTAGCGTTAGTGGCAGTGGTATTTGTAGCGGTAGTTGTAGTTGTTGCGGGAGTTATAGTGGTAGTGGTAGTTGTAGTGGTAGTGGTAGAGGTATTTGTAGTGGTAGCGGTAGTGGTGTTGGTAGCGATAGTGGTGGTTGTAGTTGTAGCGGTAGTTATAGTGGTAATGGTAACGGTAGTGGTGTTTGTAGCGGTAGTGGTAGTGGTATTTGTAGCGGTAGTTGTAGTTGTAGTTGTTTCGGGAGCTATAGTGGTAGTGGTAGTGGTAGTGGTATTTGTAGCGGTAGTGGTATTTGTAGTGGTAGCGGTAGTGGTATTTGTAGCGGCAGTGGTATTTGTAGCGGTAGCGGTATTGGTGTTTGTAGCGGTAGTGGTAGTTGTAGTGGTAGTTATAGTGGTAGTGGTAACGGTAGCGGTAGCGGTAGTGGTAGTGGTATTTGTAGCGGTAGAGGTAGATGTAGCGGTAGCAGTAGCGGTAGTGGTATTTGTAGCGGTAGTGGTATTTGTAGTGGTAGTGGTAGTGGTAGTGGTATTTGTAGCGGTAGTGGTATTTGTAGTGGTAGCGGTAGTGGTATTTGTAGCGGCAGTGGTATTTGTAGCGGTAGCGGTATTGGTGTTTGTAGCGGTAGTGGTAGTTGTAGTGGTAGTTATAGTGGTAGTGGTAACGGTAGCGGTAGCGGTAGTGGTAGTGGTATTTGTAGCGGTAGAGGTAGATGTAGCGGTAGCAGTAGCGGTAGTGGTATTTGTAGCGGTAGCGGTAGTTGTAGTTGTAGCGGGAGCGGTAGTGGTAGTAGTATTTGCAGTGGTAGTTGTAGCGGTAGTGGTTGTGGTAGTGGTATATGCTGTGATAGCGGTAGTGGTAGTTGTAGTTGTAGCGGTAGTGGTAGTGATATTTGTAGTGATAGCGGTAGCGCTAGTGGTTTTTGTAGCAGTAGTGGTAGTGGTAGCTGTAGTGGTAGGAGTAGTTGTAGCGGTAGTTGTATTGGTAGTTGTAGCGGAGGTGGTTGTTGTAGTGGTAGTTGTAGATGTAGTGGTAGAGGTAGTGGTAGTTGTAGCGGTAGAGTTAGTTGTAGTAGTAGTTGTAGCAGTAGTGGTATTTGTAGCGGTAGCGGTAGTGGTAGTGGTAGTGGTAGTGGAATTTGTTGCGGTAGCGGTAGCGGTAGTGGTAGTGGTAGCTGTAGTGGTAGTAGTAGTTGTAGCGGTAGTTGTATTGGTAGTTGTAGCGGAGGTGGTTGTTGTAGTGGTAGTTGTAGCGGTAGTGGTAGTTGAAGTGGTAGCGGCAATTGTAGTGGTAGTTGTAGATGTAGTGGTAGAGGTAGTGGTAGTTGTAGCGGTAGCGGTACCTGTAGCGGTAGCGGTACCTGTAGCGGTAGCGGTACCTGTAGAGGTAGCGGAAATGGTAGTTGTAGTGGTAGCGGTAGCAGTAGTGGTATTTGTAGCGGTATTTGTAGTGGTAGTGGTAGTGGTATTTGTAGCGGTAGCGTAGTGGCAGTGTTATTTGTAGCGGTAGTGGTAGTGGTATTTGTAGCGGTAGCGTAGTGGTAGTGGTATTTGTAGTGGCAGCGGTAGCGGTAGTGGTATTTGTAGCGGTAGAGGTTGCGGTAGTGGTAGTGGTATTTGTAGCGGTTGTGGGAGTGGTAGCGGTAGTGGTAGTGGTATTTGTAGTGGGAGTGGTATTTGTAGCGGTAGTGGTAGTGGTATTTGTAGCAACAGTGGTAGTGGTATTTGTAGCGGTAGTGGTAGCGTTAGTTGTAGCTGTAGTGGAGCTGTAGTGGTAGTGGTATTTGTAGTGGCAGCGGTAACGGTAGTGGTATTTGTAGCGGTTGTGGGAGTGGTATTTGTAGTGGGAGTGGTATTTGTAGCGGTAGTGGTAGTGGTAGCAACAGTGGTAGTGGTAATTGTAGCGGTAGTTGTAGCGGTACCCACTACAAATACCACTACCGCTACAACTACCACTAATACCACTACCACTAGTGGTATTTGTAGTTGTATTGGTAGTTGTAGCGGTAGTGGTAGTTGTTGTGGTATTTGTAGTGGTAGTGGTATTGGTATTTTTTTCCTTTTTTTAACTAGGCAGGTCATTTAAGAACAAATTCTTATTTTCAATGACGACCTAGGAACAGTGGGTTAACTGCCTGTTCAGGGGCAGAACGACAGATTTGTACCTTGTCTGCTCAGGGGTTTGAACTTGCAACCTTCCAGTTACTAGTCCAACACTCTAACCACTAGGCTACCCTGCCGCCCCATTTGTAGCGGTAGTGGTAGCGGTAGTGGTAGCGATAGTGGTATTGGTAGTGGTATTTGTAGCGGTAGCAGTAGTGGTAGTTGTATTTGTAGAGGTAGCGGTAGTGGTAGTGGTATCTGTAGCGGGAGCGGTAGTGGTAGTGGTATTTGTAACGGTAGCGGTAGTGGTATTTGTAGTGGTAGTGGGAGTGGTAGTGGTATTTGTAGCGGTAGTGGTAGTGGTAGTTGTAGCGGTAGTATATTTGTAGTTGTAGCGGTATCGATCAAATTGTAGACGGGTCTATCTGTGTTCAATACAGGAAGATAACAAACCATGCTACTTTTCACGTTTTGCACAACTCTCAACAGTGTTACCCAGTTCCTAGATGGCCTACTTCTTCATTGCACAAATTAATAACCTCAACCAAATTCCAAAGACTGGTGACATCCAGTGGAAGCGGTAGGAACTGAAAACAGGTTCCTAAGAAATATCATTTGCCAATGAGAACTCAGTGAACAGACATAGACCAAAATCTGAAAGGTTAGTCCTCAGGGTTTTGCCTGCTACATAAGTTCTGTTATACTCACAGGCATGATTCAAACAGTTTTAGAAACTTCAGAGTGTTTTCTATACAAATCTACTAATAATATGCATATCTTATTTTCCTGGCATGAGTAGCAGGAAGTTGAAATTGGGCACGCTATTTATCCAAATGTGAAAATGCTTCCCCCTTTATCCTTAAGAAGTTAAGTCAATGAGGCCAAGGTGTGACAGACTTGGGCCAATTCTCGTCATCAACGAGACCTGCAAATAAATCTATAAAAATCAAGGAAGAGAACACAGCAAACCAAGGTAAGTCATGCAAAGTAAAAAGCACACATTTTCTAAATAAAGGTCAAAGCAAAACAAATATTAATTCTCACAAAAATGGTGGGCAGCACATGTCATATCTTGTTTTTGACATGTGCTTGCCCATGTGTCTTGTGTCTTTATGTCTGTACAGTATCTGTGTGTGTACCCAGTTTACATGATGTGCGCAGTATTCTAATTAAGTTCTAACCGGGCTTGACATGACCGCTAACCCCGCTGTAACAGACGGTCTCCTGTCTGAACTAACAGGCTCACAAACACCAACGCATCCACACACACACACACACACACACACACACACACACACACACACACACACACACACACACACACACACACACACACACACACACACACACACACACACACACACACACACACACACACACACACACACACTAGCTGATAGAGGTGACAGATCCAATAACACAGACATGACTGTTTTTGCTGTGATCAGATCAAAATAAATGACACACTTAGAACCCACAATTTACTGCCCTTTTTGACCTCATGCTCGCTAGTAGTGGTCATCGCAGTGTCAGCCCAATTTTTTTATTTAACCTTAATTTAACTAGGCAAGTCAGTTAAGAACAAATTCTTATTTACAATGACGAGCTAACCTCGGGCCAAAGCTGGATGACGCTGATTAGCTCTTTTGTTGTTCCATGTGACATGCCATTGATAATGGCTACTGCTTGCTAGCATGAGGACGAAAATGGCACTCACCACATTGTAGTTCCAAATTCAATGAATTGCAGTCAAAGGTAAATCACTACGGGTTCTAAAAGGAAGCTATGTACCACAAAGCAACTTAATCTCCAGGGTTACTATATTACAATAAGCATGTACTGTATGTTGATAATGTTTTTAATAGTACCATTATAATATAGACCATGTAATATACCATGGACATTACCATGGCTAACGCTTGACCTGGGTAACTTCAATACAGTGTTTCCAATGCAAAGGGGTTGATTATAGATAGCTCCCAGATACGACCTGATTACCCCCCCCCCTCTCTCTCTCTCTCTCTCTCTCTCTCTCGCTCTCTCTCTCTCTCTCTCTCTCTCTCTCTCTCTCCCTCTCTCTCTCTCTCTCTCTCTCTCTCTCTCTCTCTCTCTCTCTCTCTCTCTCTCTCTCCAAAACACTTTGTTCAATTGCCCTACATGGCAACTCTCCGCAATGGGGCCAGACGCTTATAGCACTGAGCTTCTCTTATTTAATACCCAAACCAGGAGATCATTTAAAATATCTAGGACAACTAATCATCATTTGTTCTCTTATTTGATGTATCCTTTTCTTTTCATGACTTTTTCTCTATTAAAAAAGAAGGGGACATGTCTTGATTTGACCGTTGACATACTTCTTGTGGGTTGTGTGTCTGAGTGTGTGTGAGGGGCTGATGGTTTGGTTGTCTGTAACTCCTGGATGTCAGAGCGGAGGACACAGCTGCATAGCTCACCATAGACACACAGTATATCCTGGGGTCTCTTTCAATGGCCTTGACACACACACGCACGCACACACACACACACACACACACACACACACACACACACACACACACACACACACACACACACACACACACACACACACACATGCACACACACACACACACACACACACACACACACACACACACACACACACAAACAAACACACACACACACACACACACACACAGCTTACCCAGCCATCACGGTACATTATAACCTGGGGATGGAATTCACTGGCCTTAAATTACATGACAGAAACAGAAGTTATGCAGAATTATTGTTTCACTCTGGGTTTGCACTGGGTGTTAAAGGGCCCTACGGGCTGCCTGTTGCCAGCACGTGCTAAGAGCAGCGTCTTTATGACACACATACAATACACACACACACACACACACACACACGCACACGCACACACACACGCACACACACACGCACACGCACACGCACACGCACACACACACACACACAGTCATGTAAGTGTGCACACACACGGTTTAGAAACAGCTTCTGTGTGAATGTCACATCACTTCTCTCTGGGTGGGCACAGACGGGCCAATGCTATCATACCCCACTGTTTAACCCTGGTACACACACACACACACACACACACACACACACACACACACACACACACACACACACACACACACACACAGACACACACACAGACACACACACACACATACACACACACACACACACACACACACACACACACACACACACACACACACACACACACACACACACACACACACACACACACACACACAGACACACACACAGACACACACACACACATACACACACACACACACACACACACACATAACAGACAGACAGCCTATATTGCTTATACACTATATTTTCAAAAGTCTTCCCTTTTCATCATTTTTCTCCCTGGTTTGAAAATCTAATTGATAACCTTGAAGATTTTTATACATTCCTCTCGCTACTCTCTTCTCTGTTCTCTGGTCTTCATTCTATTCCTCTCTCTCAGCAATTGCAAGCTGGTTTTCATTAAGGGGCCTCAATGCTTATGGCTCCAAATACATTTTTTAAGGCCATCTGTGCCAGTGTACTCTGTTGCTGCACTGTGTGTGAGTGTGTGCGTGCGTGTGAGTGTGCATGTGTGTGTGCATACATGTGTGTGTGTCCATGTACAGAATGTGTGTTCATATATGTGTGTGGCAGTGTGTGTCTCCATATAAAAACGTACCACAGGTTTAAGAGAGTCGTCAGCTACCTTGGCTCTGTTGCTATGTCTCTGTGCTACCCTGGCACTCCTGTAAATACCAGCTGAGAAGGCCACTGTCTTACACAGAAACACACACACACAGTTCTTACTCTTAATTTAGTGTATTCTCCCTGGCACAGCCTCACACCCAGACTGTCATCACTGCTGCGACTGGACAGGCGTTGGCGTTGGCTGGTACAGTACCATAAGTGGCAGAGCACTCTTTTCCTCTCTTGCAGTCTGTCTCTCACCCTCTATCTCCTCTGGATCGACATGGATCCTCCATGTTTTAAATGTAGATGGCGTGACGTTGTTTCTTTTCTTCGCTCTCTTCTTATCAGTATCTCTTTAAACAATTGCTCTTTCTTTCTTTTTTCTTTTCTTCTGTCTTTTTTCCTTCTTTCTTTTTTTTGTTCTTTCTATCTTTCGTTCTTTCTTTCGTTCGTTCTTTCCATCTTTCTTTCTTGCACTCTCTCTCCCTCTCACTTTCTGTCTTACATTGGCCAAGCTTGGCACTAAGAACAGTGCCAGTTATCTGGCACGCTGGCACACAGGGCCTGTTGGAGCAGAGCGGAGGGGCAGAAAGGACGCTGGCTAAACTGGCACAGAGATCACAGGGCCTGGATAGAGCCCCTCATGCCCAGCACATATTCCCTAATAAGTAATTCATCTAAGAAAGCCCATGATCAAGGCCCTACGGGGCTCTGCCCCTTTGACTAAGCCAAGGCCTGTCCCTGTCCCCTCTCTTTGTCTTCCATAGACTTCTGAGGCTTTACTGAACTGCTCAGATTATACCAGAGGAAGAGGGTGGATATTTATATTAGCTATTCCATCAGATATATAATATTCATTTAACCAGGATGTCCCACAGAAACAAAAAATCTATTTTCCAAGCAAAACCTGGCGAGGCCAAGAATAATTATATATCCAAAGCTTATGTTTTTTCAAGTTTTGTTGACCTAAAAAAAACTTCTCACGTTCACAGTCTGTGCTGTACACTCATCCCAAAGTTATCCGAGGTCCAAAGGTCTGCGTGCGTTAGTGACTAAATCTGTGGTGAAATGGCAGTGTTTGTTGTGGTTCTTAGTGAGATCTTGACTGTGACAGCACTTAGAGCCCAGAGCCCTCTCTTGTCAAAGAGGCCAAACGTCCCCTTAAAGTTCATACCTCAAATCGGCCCCAAAGAGCAGCCAGGAGTACATTCCGACCATTGTTGCGAATTGTGATTTTTTTTTGTTCAAGGTTTGGGGGCATGATATTTCAACACATTGGGAAAGGGCTAACACTTTATGACACAGCTGTGAGACTGGTGAAAGGCTACCCTTTGCATTTGAGACCTCTCTTTAGAACCGTACGAACCTTTGGCACGAGGTGCGTTGAGATCGCTCACATTCAACGGGAGCCTCTCTTTATCATCTTCCATCTTCCGCCTGACGGACTGCGTGTCTCCACTAAGGAGATTTAAAAAAATAAATGGTATATCATAGGACAGCAGGGTGGATGACATCAAAATAAAAACATGAATCCTTTTAAATGAAATGTAAAGCACAATGTTTAGATAAGGACAGAGGGATATCTATGTGTACATTTGTTTGTAGTGAGAAGAGCATCTGCATCTCTGGGAAGGAAAAAGTTATTTTAAAGGTCCCGAATAATCATTCTCTAATCGTAATCATTCATTCCCATGTAAAATAGCATTTTGAGTGACTGAAACATCACCCATAATATGTTTTTCCCATATTTACTTCCAGGAAGTCTGAAAAGACTGACAGAGTGGGCGGGGAGCTAGTAGGCTGAGTGGGTGGGGAGCTAGTAGACTGAGTGGGCGGGGAGCTAGTAGACTGAGTGGGTGGGTGGGGAGCTAGTAGGCTGAGTGGGTGGGGAGCTAGTAGACTGAGTGGGCGGGGAGCTAGTAGGCTGAGTGGGTGGGGAGCTAGTAGACTGAGTGGGCGGGGAGCTAGTAGGCTGAGTGGGTGGGGAGCTAGTAGACTGAGTGGGTGGGGAGCTAGTAGGCTGAGTGGGTGGGGAGCTAGTAGACTGAGTGGGCGGGGAGCTAGTAGACTGAGTGGGCGGGGAGCTAGTAGGCTGAGTGGGAGGGGAGCTAGTAGACTGAGTGGGTGGGGAGCTAGTAGGCTGAGTGGGTGGGGAGCTAGTAGACTGAGTGGGCGGGGAGCTAGTAGACTGAGTGGGCGGGGAGCTAGTAGGCTGAGTGGGCGGGGAGCTAGTAGGCTGAGTGGGCGGGGAGCTAGTAGACTGAGTGGGCGGGGAGCTAGTAGGCTGAGTGGCTGGGGAGCTAGTAGACTTAGTGGGCGGGGAGCTAGTAGACTGAGTGGGCGGGGATCTAGTAGACTGAGTGGGCGGGGATCTAGTAGGCTGAGTGGGCGGGGAGCTAGTAGGCTGAGTGGGCGGGGATCTAGTATGTCAAGCAACATGGACACAGTGAGCAGTGTTGCAGTGAGATTATCTCAGGCAAATCTGATTATACACAAAGGAATTCAAATAAAAAGCGTGAGCTGGCACACAACCAGAGAAAAGTATTTAACGTAGAGGTGATGACTAACAGCAAATGAACTGTAAGATATAAAAAATAAAGAGAGTCACACACTCTCTCTCTAAATATACACTACCAGTCAAACGTTTGGACATCTACTCAATCAAGGGTATTTCTTTATTTTTACTGTTTTCTACATTGCAGAATAATAGTGGAGATATCAAAACTATGAAATAACACGTGTTAAACAAAACAAAATAAATTGTATATTTGGGATTCTTCAAAGTAGCCACCCTTTGCCTTGATGACAGCTTTGCATGCACTTGGCATTCTCTCAACCAGCATCATGAGAGTCACCTGGAATGCATTTAAATTAACAGGTGTGCCTTGTTAAACGCATGTTTTGTATTATCTTTTACCAGATCGAATGTGTTATATTCTCCCAAATTAATTTCACATTTCCACGAACTTCAAAGTGTTTCCTTTCAAATGGTATCAAGAATAGGCATGCATTGCTTCAAGTCCTGAGCTACAGGCAGTTAGATTTGGGCATGTCATTTAAAAATGTGTTTTGAAAAAAAGGGTACGATCCATAAGAGGTCAAAAATAACAGGGGTCTAGGTGTAATTTAGATTTTGGCAGCAGATTGGAGTAGTGTGTGTGCAAAGTTTCAGACTGATCCAGTGAAGAATTATATTACTGCACAATATTTTGTATCAAGTCTGCCAGAATTGTTGTACTTTTTTTTATTTGACCTTTATTTAATCAGGTAGGCTAGTTGAGAACAAATTCTCATTTACAACTGTGACCTGGCCAAGATAAAGCAAAGCAGTGTGACACAGACATCAACACAGAGTTACACATGGAATAACATGGAATAAACAATAAACAAGCCAATAACACAATATATATGTACAGTGTGTGCAAAAGGCATGAGGAGGTAGGCAATAAATAGGCCATATTAGTGAAGAATTACAATTTAGAAGATTAACACTAGAGCGATAAATGAGCAGATGATGATGGGCAAGTCGTGTTACTGGTGTGCAAAAGAGCAGAAAAGTAAATAAAAACAGCATGGGGATGAGGTAGGTAGATTGGGTGGGCTATTTGCAGATGGACTATGTACAGCTGCAGTGATCGGTAAGCTGCTCAGATAGCTGATGTTTAAAGTTGGTGAGGGAAATATGTCTCCAGCTTCAGCGATTTTTGCAATTTGTTCCAGTCACTGGCAGCAGAGAACTGGAAGGAAAGGCGGCCAAATGGGGTGTTGGCTTTGGGGATGATCAGCGAGATATACCTGCTGGAGATATACCTGCTGGAACGTGTGCAGTCTAGCATAGACTTATAGATGACCTGGAGCCAGTGGGTATGGCAAAGAATATGTAGCCAGCCGACTAGAGCATACAGGTCGCAGTGGTGAGTGGAATAAGGTGATTTGGTAACAAAACGGATGGCACTGTGATAGACTGCATCCAGTTTGCTGAGTAGAGAATTGGAAGCTATTTTGTAGATGAAGTCGAGGATCGGTAGGATAGTCCGTTTTTCTATGGTAAGTTTGGCGGAGTGAGTGAAGGTTTGTTGCGAAATAGAAAGACGATTCTAGATTTGATTTTGGATCGGAGATGTTTAATATGGAAGGAGAGTTCACATATTCTAGGTCAGAAGGGAGGTGATGCTAGTCAGGCGAGCGGGTGCGGGCAGTGAACGGTTGAAAAGCATGCATTTGGTTTTATTAGCGTTTAAAGGAGGGAGGAGGGTTGTATGGCATTGAAGCTCGTTTGAAGGTTAGTTAGCACAGTGTCCAAGGAAGGGCCAGAAGTATACAGAATGGCATAGAGGTGGATCAGGGAATCACCCGCAGCAAGAGCGACACCATTAACATATACAGAGAAAAGAGTCTGCCAGAGAATTGAACCCTGTGGTACCCCCATAGAGACTGCCAGAGTGCCGGACATCAGGCCCTCCGATTTGACACACTGAACTCTGTCTGCAAAGTAATTGATGAACCAGGCGAGGCAGTCATTAGAGAAACCAAGGCATTGAGTCTGCCGATAAGAATACAGTGATTGACAGAGTCGAAAGCCTTGGCCAGGTCGATGAAGATGGCTGCACAGTACTGTCTTTTATCGATGGCATTGATATCGCTTAGTACCTTGAGCGTGGCTGAGGTGCACCCATGACCGGCTCGGAAACCAGATTGCACAGCGGAGAATGTACGGTGGGATTCGAAATGGTCAGTGATCTGTTTATTAACTTGGCTTTCAAAGACTTTAGAGAGGCAGGGCAGGATGGCTATAGGTCTACAGCAGTTTGGGTCTAGAGTGTCACCCACTTTGAAGAGGGCGATGACCGCGGCAGCTATCCAATCTTTAGGGATTTCGAACTCTACGAAAGAGAGGTTGAACAGGCTGGTGATAGGGGTGATGTCTAGCCCAGCTAATTTTTACGGGTCCAGGTTTTGCAGCTCTTACAGAACATCTGCTATCTGGATTTGGGTGAAGGAGTAGCTGGGGAGGCTTGGGCAAGTAGCTACGCGGGGGGGTGGGGGGGTGTGGAGCTGTTGGCCGGGTTTGGAGTAGCCAGGAGGAAGGCATTGCCGGCCGTGGAGAAATGCTGGCAGCTTTTCCTTCACTCTGTGGTCCAAATCATTTTTAAAAAATCAATTGGGGTGAGGTCGGGTGATTGTGGAGGACAGGTCATCTGATGCAGCACTCCATCACTCTCCTTGGTCAAATAGCCCTTACACAGCCTTGAGGTGTGTTTTGGGTCATTGTCCTATTGAAAAACAAATGATAGTCCCACTAGATGCAAACCAGATGGGATGGTGTATCGCTGCAGAATGCTGGGGAAAAAATCTCAAATTTGGACTCATCAGACCAAAGGACAGATTTCCACCGGTCTAATGTCCATTGCTCGTGTTTCTTTCCCAAGCAAGTCCCTTTTTCTTACTGGTGTCCTTTAGTAGTGGTTTCCTTTCAGCAATTCGACCATGAAGGCCTGATTCACATCGTCTCCCTTGAACAGTTGATGCTGAGTTGTGTCTGTTACTCAAACTCTGAAGCATTTATTAGGGTTGCAATCTCAGGTGCAGTTAACTCTAATGAACGTATCCTCTGCAGCAGAGGTAATTCTGTGTCTTCATGGTCGCCAGTTTCATCATAGTGCTTGATGGTTTTTGTGACTGCTCTTGAAAAAACTTTCAAAGTACTTGAAATGTTCCATATTGACTGACATGGGGGACAGGACCAGTACTTTAAATGTCATGTCTTAAAGTAATGATGGACTGTTGTTTCTCTTTGCATATTTGAGCTGTTATTGCTATAATACGGACTTGGTATTTTACGCTATCTTCTGTATACCACCCCTCTCTTGTCACAAGACAACTGATTGTCTCAAACGTATTAAGAAGAAATTGTAACAGCATCAATATAGACGAAATGTTGGCTGTATAATTTTGCTAGGTAGCCCAATTTAAATTGTCAGGACTGTTTATCAAGTTAGCTAGCTAGTTAATCTTGGACACATTCAGTTGAAACTTCACAGGTTGAGGTCTGGGTAATTTTCATGGAATATATACTGTGTAGTGACTGTCAGACAATGTTAATATATTTTGACTATCAATGATGTCAAGAAGTTTGTATGGATTTTCCATGTGGCATGTCTCTTGATGTAATGACATGACATCTGTGTCTCAGTTTGGTTTTGATTTGATTTTGTTCCATGCTGACTGAAGACGTAGCAGGCCAGTTTTAACTAACACCAGGCACAGATGAAAGTGGAAACCTATAAGTATCTTTGCCTTAGTTGAATAGGGGAAACCTCTAATTATATTTACTGACACGCTGTAGTTAAATTTAGGCACCAGTAGACTAGCTACCTAGCTATGTAAACCACGCCCCTCACAGAACACACCCTCTCCGATGTTGGTTATAAGGCGGGACTTATTTAAATTAGGTAAGAGAATAAGATGTTACCACTGGTGTTTTAGATCACAAAAAGCCCTTAATAATCCCGCCTCTATCCCACCTCCTGAATCCAAGTGTTTGACATGGGGGACAGGACCAGTACTTTAAATGTCATCCAATTTCATGAAAAACGTGACTTACCTGTTGCGGCCATTTAAAGTAATTGCCCAGTGTTTCCAGATATATATAAATGTATCAGCTCTAATTACTTATAATATAAGGTAAATAGTTCCCCCCCTCAAAAAAAGAAAATAAATAAATGTAGTATGTTAGAAAGCAGCTTTTCATTGTTGGAATGGTGTGGGCATACCCCAACAACAGAATGGTGTGGGTATACCCCAACAACGGAATGGTGTGGGCATACCCCAACAACGGAATGGAGTAGGCATACCCCAACAACGGAATGGAGTAGGCATACCCCAACAACAGAATGGAGTAGGCATACTCCAACAACGGAATGGAGTAGGCATATCCCAACAACGGAATGGAGTAGGCATACCCCAACAACAGAATGGAGTAGGCATACCCCAACAACAGAATGGAGTAGGCATACCCCAACAACAGAATGGAGTAGGCATACCCCAACAACGGAATGGAGTAGGCATACCCCAACAACAGAATGGAGTAGGCATACCCCAACAACAGAATGGTGTGGGCATACCCCAACAACAGAATGGTGTGGGCATACCCCAACAACGGAATGGTGTGGGCATACCCCAACAACAGAATGGAGTAGGCATACCTCAACATCGGAATGGTGTGGGCATACCCCAACAACAGAATGGTGTGGGCATACCCCAACAACAGAATGGAGTAGGCATACCCCAACAACAGAATGGAGTAGGCATACCCCAACAACAGAATGGTGTGGGCATACCCCAACAACGGAATGGTGTGGGCATACCCCAACAACGGAATGGTGTGGGCATACCCCAACAACGGAATGGTGTGGGCATACCCCAACAATGGAATGGTGTGGGCATACCCCAACAACGGAATGGTGTGGGCATACCCCAACAACGGAATGGAGTAGGCATACCCCAACAACGGAATGGTGTGGGCATACCCCAACAACAGAATGGTGTCGGCATACCTCAACAACAGAATGGTGTGGGCATACCCCAACAACAGAATGGTGTGGGCATACCCCAACAACGGAATGGTGTGGGCATACCCCAACAACAGAATGGTGTGGGCATACCCCAACAACAGAATGGTGTGGGCATACCCCAACAACGGAATGGTGTGGGCATACCCCAACAACGGAATGGTGTGGGCATACCCCAACAACAGAATGGTGTGGGCATACCCCAACAACAGAATGGTGTGGGCATACCCCAACAATGGAATGGTGTGGGCATACCCCAACAACAGAATGGTGTGGGCATACCCCAACAACGGAATGGTGTGGGCATACCCCAACAACAGAATGGTGTGGGCATTCCCCAACAATGGAATGGTGTGGGCATACCCCAACAACAGAATGGTGTGGGCATACCCCAACATCGGAATTTTGTGGGCATACCCCAACAACAGAATGGTGTGGGCAAACCTAAACAATGGAATGGTGTGGGCATACCCCAACAACAGAATGGAGTAGGCATACCCCAACAACGGAATGGTGTGGGCATACCCCAACAACAGAATGGTGTGGGCATACCCCAACAACAGAATGGAGTATTCATACCCCAACAACAGAATGGAGTAGGCATACCCCAACAACGGAATGGTGTGGGCATACCCCAACAACGGAATTGTGTGGGCATACCCCAACAACGGAATGGTGTGGGCATACCCCAACAACGGAATGGTGTGGGCATACCCCAACAACGGAATGGTGTGGGAAATACCCCAACAACGGAATGGTGTGGGCATACCCCAACAACGGAATGGTGTGGGCATACCCCAACAACGGAATGGAGTAGGCATACCCCAACAACGGAATGGTGTGGGCATACCCCAACAACAGAATGGTGTCGGCATACCTCAACAACAGAATGGTGTGGGCATACCCCAACAACAGAATGGTGTGGGCATACCCCAACAACGGAATGGTGTGGGCATACCCCAACAACAGAATGGTGTGGGCATACCCCAACAACAGAATGGTGTGGGCATACCCCAACAACGGAATGGTGTGGGCATACCCCAACAACAGAATGGTGTGGGCATTCCCCAACAACGGAATGGTGTGGGCATACCCCAACAACAGAATGGTGTGGGCATACCCCAACATCGGAATTTTGTGGGCATACCCCAACAACAGAATGGTGTGGGCATACCTAAACAATGGAATGGTGTGGGCATACCCCAACAACAGAATGGAGTAGGCATACCCCAACAACGGAATGGTGTGGGCATACCCCAACAACAGAATGGTGTGGGCATACCACAACAACGGAATGGTGTGGGCATACCCCAACAACAGAATGGAGTAGGCATACCCCAACAACGGAATGGTGTGGGCATACCCCAACAACAGAATGGTGTGGGCATACCCCAACAACAGAATGGAGTATTCATACCCCAACAACGGAATGGAGTAGGCATACCCCAACAACGGAATGGTGTGGGCATACCCCAACAACGGAATTGTGTGGGCATACCCCAACAACAGAATGGTGTGGGCATACCCCAACAACGGAATGGTGTGGGCATACCCCAACAACGGAATGGTGTGGGCATACCCCAACAACGGAATGGAGTAGGCATACCCCAACAACGGAATGGTGTGGGCATACCCCAACAACAGAATGGTGTCGGCATACCTCAACAACAGAATGGTGTGGGCATACCCCAACAACAGAATGGAGTAGGCATACCCCAACAACAGAATGGTGTGGGCATACCCCAATAACAGAATGGAGTGGGCATACCCCAACAACAGAATGGCTTCAATGCAGACTGGAACCATTTAACTCTGTTTTGTTTGTAGCTACATTGTTTGGCCAGCTTTGTGCCAAGGTACTCCAGTTCACACTGACCATGGTGTGTGCAGAAAGTAGCCCATCACTTTTTCCAACTGATCTGCCGACAGTGCCTGCTAAATTCAGGGCATCAATGTTGCAAAACTTTTGTCGTTCTCAATGGCTAATTATATATCTGTCACGCCCTGACCATAGAGAGCCCTTGTTTCTCTATGGTGTAGTAGGTCAGGGCTTGACTAGGGGGTATTCTAGTTTATAATTTCTATGTTGTGTTATAGCTTATATGTTCTATGTTGCCGTTTTGTATGATTCCCAATTAGAGGCAGCTGGTAATTGTTGTCTCTAATTGGGGATCATATTTAAGTAGCTATTTTTCCCACCTGTGTTTGTGGGATATTGTTTTGTATTTGTGCATGTGCACCACGTAGTCACGGTTTGTTGTTCGTTTATTGAGATATTTCGTTTATTTTCACTTTAAAATAAACATGTGGAACTCAACATCCGCTGCGCCTTGGTCCCGTTCTTACGACAACCATGACAGAAAATCCCACCAAACGAGGACCAAGCAGTGTATCCACGAGGTAAAGGAGTTTTGGACATGGGAAGAAGTGATGGGTGGATGCGAGACCCTTCCTTGGCGGCAGACGGAAGGTAATAATGGAGGACAGCGACGACGCCAGAGTTTGCGTCCACAGAAAGCCCAAGGACAACCCCTAGATTTTTTTGGGAGGGGCACAAGGGGTGGCCAGCTGAGCCGTGGGAAGAGCCAGAGCACATGGAGCAGGCGATAGAGAAGTAGTCAGTCGACCCAAGGAGAGTGCCAGAGCCCGTATAGGAGTCGATGGAGCAGTGTGAGGAAGGATACCGGAGAATGGAGTTGGCTAGGAGTATGCGGCAGCGCAAGCGTGCTGAAGAGCGGGTCATCAGTCCAGCCATATGTGACGGCTCCACGCACCAGATCTCCAGTACACCTCCTCAGCCCAGGAAGGTCCTGTGCCGGTTCGTCGCACTCGCAATGAGGAGCGTGTCGTCAGTCCGCTGCCAAAGAAACCCCAAGATTATTTGGGGGAGGCACATGGAGCTGGCGGTCAAGCAGCGGAGAGTGCCAGAACCTGTGTGGGAGTCGGAGGAGGAATTTGATGAAGGATTCCGGAGAGAGGTATGCTGCAGCATACTCGTCCAGAAGTGCGTGTCTCCAGTCCGGTACGTCCTGTGCCAGCTCCCCGCACTCTCCCTGAAGAGCCAGAGACCGTCAAGTTGGGAGAGAGAGAGAGAGAGAGAGAGAAAGAGAGAGAGAGAGAGAGAGATAGAGAGAGAGGAGAGAGAGATGTTGTGCAAGTGTGTTCTGCTCAACATTCGACCAGAGGATCTGGTTAGCAGTTTGGTGAAACCTGTACCGGCTCCACACGTCTGGACTCCAGTGCGCCTCCCCAGTCCGGTACGTCCTGTGCCTTCTCCCAGCACTCGCCCGGAAGTGCGTGTCACCAGTCCGGTGCCACCTGTACCGGCTCCACACACTAGGCCTCCAGTGCGCATTCACAGTCCAGAGCTTCCGGCGACGGTTCCCAGCCCAGAGCTTCCGGCGACGGGTCCCAGTCCAGAGCTTCCGGCGACGGTCCCCAGTCCAGAGCTTCCGGCGATGGTCCCCAGTCCCCGGAGCTGCCGGCGAGGGTCTTCAGTCCGGAGCTTCCGGCGAGATTCCACAGTCCGGAACCTCCTGCGACGGTCCACAGTCCGGAACCTCCTGCGACAGTCTCCAGTCCAGACACGGTGTCCAGTCCAGCTCCAAGGCCGGAGCTTTCCTCTGCGCCGTTGCCCAGTACAAGCACGGCGTCCAGTCCCGCTCCATGGCAGGAGCCTTCCTCTGCGCCGGTGCCTAGTCCAGGCACGGCGTCCAGTCCCGCTCCATGGCAGGAGCCTTCCTCTGTGCCGATGCCCAGTCCAGGCACGGTGTTCAGTTCCGCTCCAGAGCAGGAGCCTTCCTCTGTGCCAGTTCTGCTTCTGGGCAGGAGCCTTCCTCTGCGCCGGTGCCCAGTCCGGGTACGGTGTCCAGTCCAGCTCCATGGCCGGAGCCTTCCTCAGCACCGGTATCCAGTCCAGTCCAGGCACGGCGGCCAGCCCAGCTCCAAGGCGGGAGCCTTCCTCTGCGCCGATGCCCAGTCCAGGCACGGCGGCCAGCCCAGCTCCATGGCCGGAGTCTTCCTCAGCGCCGGTGCCCAGTCCAGGCACGGCGACCAGCCCAACTCCAAGGCGGGAGCCTTCCTCTGCGCCGGCACTAGTAGGTCAGGGCGTGACTAGGGGGTATTATAGTTTATAATTTCTATGTTGTGTTATAGTTTATATTTTCTGTGTTGGTGTTTTGCATGAACTCAACATCCGCTGCGCCCTGGTCCTGTTCTTACGACAACCGTGACAATATCTTTCAAAAATGGCGCGGTGGAAAGGACTGCCAACACATACTGAACAGCTCATGTTATAGACAGATGCATGTTACATGGTAGACCAATCCAAACTCATCTCCCGGAATGTCCAGCCCAACCATTATCTCAGCCAGTCATGGCTAGCGGGAAGGTTCCTGGCTTTTTCCGTGGCTAAACCAACTAGACTCGTAATTGAACATTTTTACTTGTATTTATGGATGGAATACAAGTTTGTTATTAAGGCACATGAACGTTCACGTTACAGAAGGAATTTCTGCCAAAAAACGCATTTTGAAAAGTCAGATGAGTAGACAGAGCAACAGGGAGTCAGAACAACAGAGGTACCAATACACATTGTTTACTTTTTGGCCAAAATACACTTTTTCATGCAAGAAGCATTAATTAGCTATACGTCTCTCTCTGCCTCTCTCTCTCCCGCTCTCCCTCTTCATTTTACCCCCCCCCCCCCCCACACACATAGACACACCACTTTCTCTCTCAGTGTGTGCATGTATTCACATGGTTGTGTAGGTGTGTAGAGTGTAGGATTACTGGCTGGTGGTAGGTGGACAGAGCCACTTCTGAGCAATGGTGCTTGGTTGGGCAGCTCTGTAACAGTATGTGTGGGTGGGAGAGCGCTGGCTCAGCACAGTCTTACTATAAGGAGGTGTGGACAGGCTAAGAACCCTCCCGGAGTCTGCTAGTAAATCGAATCAAATCACTATTTATTAAAAGTTCATTTAAACAACTTTTCAAAACACTTCACAAAGATAATAACAAATAAATAAAAACAAGAAACAAGGGAGAAATCTAAAAAACATAAACAGTTGACGTACAGATAGTAGTCACAGTGCATTGACAACAAAAGAAATTCAGCGAAGAATAAGGACAACTGAAAATATAACATGTGGGGGCTGTGGGGGGTACAGGGGCAATTACATGGGGTTAAGTCACAGAGGACAGTAAAATATTAGGGAGTACAGTTGGGAAGGAGTGACAGTGAGTGCAGTGGGTCTAGTGAGAGTCAGGATGAAAGGTGGATGGACAGAGAGTAGATGTAGAGTGGATGGAAAAGTTTGCCCATGTCGCAATTCTGTTAGCTATTCAGCAGTCTTTTGGCTTGGGGATGGAAGATGTTCAGGAGCCTGTTGGTGTCAGACTTTATGCAGCCGGTACCACTTGCCATGCGGAAATAGAGAGAACAGTCTAAGGATTGAGTGGCTGGAGTCTTTAACAATTTCCGGACCTTCCTTTCACAACGCCTGATATACAGTGGCTCCTCCTTTAAAAGTTGCGAGCTTACACCGCGGGACTTGGAGGTACCCAGCGCCACGGCTCCATTGCTCCAGACCACCACAAGCGGGAGTTACAGCATCTCATTATGCATTTGGGTCCCAAGGTTTTTATATGACCAATCATATTGAGTGGTTCCAATGACGAATTTTGACCGAAGCCACCTGAAGGCGTTCTTTAAAAAAGATGGCTGACAAAACATTATGGTGGAATCAAATGTAAGTAGTTATAACGTCATAACGAGTCAACAAAACATTACGGTGGAACCAAATGTAAGTAGTTATAACGTCATAACGAGTCAACAAAACATTACGGTGGAATCAAATGTAAGTAGTTATAACGTCATAACGAGTCAACAAAACATTACGGTGGAACCAAATGTAAGTAGTTATAACGTCATAACGAGTCAACAAAACATTACGGTGGAACCAAATGTAAGTAGTTATAACGTCATAACGAGTCAACAAAACATTACGGTGGAACCAAATGTAAGTAGTTATAACGTCATAACGGGTCAACAAAACATTTACAATTGAGAGGAATATGTTTGTTAATGTAGAGACATTTGTCACAAAGTTAATTCATGAAAATCCCTATTTAGCAAATTATCTGACTAGCTAACATTAGCTAGTTAGTTAGTGTTAGGACAATGCATTTGTAATTTGTATTGTTTAATGTTTTAGGGACTCCTCAGAAAACCAGCAAACCAGGCTGTCATCTTGTGAAACAGTGGGTGTAAAGAATCTATAGATCCTGGATGTCAGGGAGCTCGGCCACAAGTTGCACTGGGCTGTCCGCACCTCACCTCTGTAGTGCCATGCGATCGAGGGAGGTACTGTTGCCATACCAAGCAGTGATGCAGCCAGTCAAGATGCTGTCAATGGTGCAGCTGTAGAACCTTTTGAGGATTCCTAAGAGGGAATAGGCGCTGTCACGCCTTCTTCACGACTGTGCGCGTCTGAGTGGACCATTCTAAGTCCTTAGTGATCTACACACAGAGGAACTTGAAGCTCTCAACCCACTCCACTGCAACCATGTCTATGTGGATGGGGGCATGCTCGTCTCCCCCCCAGCTTCTTGGTTTTACTGATGTTGAGGGAGAGATTGTTGTCCCGACACCACACTGCCAGCTCCTCCCTGTAGGCTGTCTCATCGTTGCCGGTCGTGTCGTCAGCAAACTTGATGGTGGTGTTGGAGTTGCGAGGGGCCACGCAGTTGTGGATGAACAAGGAGTACAGGAGGGGACGAAGCACACACCCCAGTTCCAGGCTGTTCCACAGGGATGGTGCTCTATGGGAGAAGGCCCTGCCCACAGCTGTTTAATGTTTCATGGGTAAACACTCAGGCAACATTACTCAACGGGCCCTGACCCTGCCACACTTAGCTGGAGAGTGGCGGGAGGAGGTTCAGTCAGGCAGATAGCTCAAGATTGACTTTGAAATTGGACGACTGTCCATGTCCTGAGGAACATTGGGAAAAACCTACAAAACTGTCCGCTAAGGGCAACAGTGAGGGCTTGCCATCAGCTGAGCTTGGGTTTTGCTAAGGCATTGTGGACAGGGGTGGTGGATGGAATTTATTTTTTGTTTTATCCCTATCCAAAACAGTAATCCCATGACTCCAGGTCAGAAGATTGTGTGTGTTCAATCCCAGATGTGGACACTTGTTTCCATTTTTTAAATTGTATTAACCCGATCACAAACCTCAACCCTTAACGATTTGGAATGAATGCCTTAACCTAATGTTAGAACCCTATCCAAAACCTTCACCCTTAACCCTTAACCCTTAACTTTGAAATTTGACATTTAAAGCAACTTTGAAATTTGACGCTTGGAGAAATGGATTAATGGTGAGCTGGGGGAGCAACTTCGACATTTGACATTTGAAGAAAAGTGCTAAAATGTGTAATTCTGCAGTGAGACTGTGAGAGTTTGTTGAGAAGTGGAGAGGAGCAAGAGAGACTGTAATTAAGATTTGCACTGTGTGCTGGACATGTGTTGACCCAGTTGATGGGGGAGTGTGTGAGAAGGGCTCAACACTCCAGATAAATATAATACTGGCATTTCTCCCCAAACCAGAGATCCAAATATAACCTTACTTTCAGACCATGAGTATTGTACAGTATGTCATGTAGTGTTATGCATTGGCAGTGACTCCCACACATTTACTTGTCATGAGAGAGAGAGAGAGACAGAAAGAGAGAGAGAGCAAGTGAAAGAGAGAGAGAGAGAGAGAAAGAGCAAGTGAAAGAGAGAGAGAGAGAGAGAAAGAGCGCGTGAGAGAGAGAGAGCGAGAGAGAGAGAGAGAGAGACAGAAAGAGCGAGAGAGAGAGAGCGAGAGAGAGAGAGAGAGTAGGAGAGAGAGAGAGAGAGAGAGAGAGCAAGAGAGCGAGAGAGAGAGAGACAGAAAGAGCGAGAGAGAGAGAGAGAGAGAGAGAGAGAGAGAGAGAAAGAGAGAGAGAGAGAGCGAGAGAGAGAGAGAGAGAGAGAGAGGGGGCATGTTTAGAGGGGTTGAGTCCTGTGCTTCTCCACATCTGTGCTCCTAAATCGGGTCAACATCTAATGGGCAAACCCACGGCCCCAGGTGACTACACAACCCAGCGCAGTTTGTCTCTTCTCTCATGCCCTCTCCCTTTATTCCATCATTCTCTCCTCTCAAGTCTGTCTATTTCATTATATCTGTTTTTTTGTGTGATATTTTTTATCTACAGTGTTATGCGAAAACCTATAATGATTTGAGATTTTCACTGGATACCCTTTGAGGTGCAACAATTACCTTAATTTGATTTATTTCATGTTGAATATTATCCAGACTTCTTTGATAACATTACTTTGAGTGGCCTCTTGACTGGACCTGAAGTTGTATGTGTGTGTTTTTTTATATATCCGCTATCTCTTCAACCCAGTAGAGATAAATGCTGTGACTTGCCGTGCATCTCTGTGTTCCGTCCTCTGTACTCAGCGGGGGATTCGTCCATTAAAGTTCCCTGGTTTTCCTGGGCTCTTGTTCGCCCACGCATGTTCTCCTCTTGATCTCCACACGACACTCAGTCAAGCCACATCAAACAAGCTGTCAAGGTCCCCACTGGTGTGCATACGGAGATCACTAAAGTAAAACCACACAAGGATGGCATAAGGCATACTTAAAATCACTTTTTTAACTGCTCAGTGGAAAATTGAAGCATTATTAAAGAAGGAAATTGTTATATATTATTGTACAGGAAGCTAGGGCTGAAAGAGCTAGCAACGTCTGTGTTGCCAGGTGTGTGTTATGTCTGTGTATGTTGGTGGTGTCATGTTTAGCACGTCAGTGTGAGGCTTTCCTGACTTTGGCATGGCTGCCAGATCACCTGTCCCTTTTAAAGTGACGAGCCCTCGATCTCAACTTGGCTCTCTAGGATGGTTGTGTTTGCCCTGGGCAGTTGTTCCATCAGTGAGGCAGGGTCAGTAACAGCTGTAACACCGGGGTTGTTGTGAGTGCCAAAATCATCCCTCTACTCACAGGTGAAGTGACAGACTGCCACGACAGTGATGTCACATCACCTCCGTCAGAATAGCTTTGGAAATGGTTTGTGTATGTGAGTGTGTGTGTGTGTGTGTGTGTGTGTGTGTGTGTGTGTGTGTGTGTGTGTGTGTGTGTGTGTGTGTGTGTGTGTGTGTTGGCGTGTGTTGGCGTGTGTGTGTGTGCGTGCACATGTATGTGTGTACCTTTACACTGCGCATTGTCACAGCATGTTTCACCACTTTTCAGTCACTGTCAGAGAGGAGTACCTGTGTTGTGGCGTCTCTTTATCAGAAGAGGCCCATTACATCCTGTCAAAGACCAGATCACATCCTATAGACCTACAGCAAATACAGACCGTTATCCAGAAAACCTCTCATTACACTTCAGTGGTGGAAAAAGTACCCAACTTTCATACTTGAGTACAAGTAAAAATACCTTAAAAGAAAATGACTTGAGTAAAAGTGAAAGTCACCCAGTAAAGTTATACTTGGGTAAAATACTAAACGTATTTAGTTTAAAATATACTTATGTATCAAAAGTAAAGGTGAAAGTGAAAGTATGAATAATATAAAAACTATTGTCTTGTTTTTTAAATGTACAGATAGCCAGGGTCACACTCCAACACTCAGACATCATTTACAAACAAAGCATTTGTGTTTAGTGAGTCTGCCAGATCAGAGGCAGTAGGGATGACCAGGGATGTTCTCTTGATATGTTTGTGAATTTAACCATTTTCTGTCTTGCTAAGCATTCAGAATGTAACGAGTCATTTTGGGTGTCAGGGAAAATGTATGTTTTCTTTTGGAATGTAGTGAAGTAAAAGTTGTCAAAAATATAAATAGTAAACTACTTAAGTACTATTAATTACACTACTGTTACACTTTATTAAAAAAAACACATACAAACTATGGACTAATATAAGAAATGACATGAATTCCTCTACAAGATATGAAAGAGAGTCTGAGGAACGGAGTGGCGAAAGAGGTTGTAATTCACATTGCAACCTTGCCTTACCTTTCATTTTTTATTTATCATTTAACCTTTATTGAACTAGGCAAGTCAGTTAAGAACAAATTCTTATTAACAATGACGGCCTATTCCGACCAAACCCTAACCCGGATGATGCTGGGCCAATTTGCGCTGCCCTACGGGACTCCCAATCACGGCCGGTTGTGATACAGCCTGGAATTGAACCAGGGTCTGTAGTCGTTGTGGCTGGCAACGCGACATTCTTGTTCCGCAGCTCAAATTGACCGGAAATATCACAGTAGCCACTAGTCAGTAAGCACAAACTATTCACACTAACAGAAACATTTCTTCTAAAGTATATTACACTATTGAATAGTGCAACCAAATGATTTTACACTCTTTGAATAATGCAACAGGCATGTGCAACACATTTCCTTGTCTGTAGGCTACACTCATTACATTTTAGCTTCAAGACAAAAGCACACAGTTGCTAACAGCATGTCCTCATCAAGTAACTTTATCCTACACGAACGATTAACCCTCTCATACGAATATAAAAGTAAAGTAGGTCTACTTTACAGTATTACAACAAACCAGGCTTCATTTGAATCAATATCATGCAACTCATTACATGTGGCAAAAGAAAATTGCCACTGAAAACGTGGGTAGAAGTGAATTCACTGCGACGAGATGTTTTATGTGGTAGTTCCCACCTGCCACCAAAGAAATGTAATGGTTCAGGATTTGTCAATGTGCACAATTAGTCTGATCAACTGTAGCCTGCTGATAACAACCACAGCTGCAGGTAACCCAGAGAAGCCTATGTGCTCTGATCAATAGGCTTATTTGTGTTCTGAGAAAATGTGAACGTCTTCAACACATGACATTCACCGGGGCTCACGACACATGTTTGTAGACTGTAAGGTGTAGGTAGAGGATGGGTCTTGTATTCAGAAGCACATTCAAAGTAACTATCCAGTGTTTCCAGATTTCTGTGAAATATGACCTATAATTAATTACAATTACAATCTTAGTATTAATTAAGTATGTTAAAAAAACAGATTTTCTGTGTTGGAATGGTGTGGTCCTTAAAAATATTAATTTGAGTAGAAAGCTGATTGGCCAGCTCTTCCTCCTCCTCTAGGAGGAAATAGTGAATATTTTTTAAACGCTCTGTTTGAGGTGGGGGGTTTTTAAGTGTTTTTTTCTCCAATGTTTGCTTTGGCCACAAATACGAGTATAGGATAAGTCAACAACATTATTTAGCTATGAGTTAACAGAATGTGAACTTTTAAAAGTGAGATTTTCACTGGACAGTTACTTTAACTATAGCCTAGACATTTACTCTTCATAAAAATCAATATATGAATCAATTTCCTCCAGTTTGGAACATGTTTCATTCCATCAAAAAGGGCTTGTGTTTTGGTGAACACGAGTCTATGGTATGTAATATTTATGCTTGTTTGTCCTTTATTATGCATTGCAATGTAGAGTCGACTGGCTTTTTTTTATGTTTTAACAGCCTTCCTATTGATTCTCTGACACTTTAAGGTTCTCAATTCTCCTGGTGGGATCACAAATTTGATGAGGTCAGATCCTTATGGGCTTCTCAAGGCTAAGACGGGGTAAATACTTTCAATAATACAACTCCTCTTGTAATATATGTATCCCCAACAGAGTCTCTGGCAGGATGTGAATATGTCAGCTATACTGTGTTAATACTTTCTGTTTTTAAGACAGAGATAAAAAGAGGCAGAAAAGTAAGGTAAGAGATGGTAAGTGTTTGAGAGCATACGGGAGAAAAGGACATAGTGTTTATCTGGAGTAGATAAAGACTGAAAATACTACGGACAGACCTGTGTTTAGGTTTTGGCGTTGGAGACAAGCCGAGGAGTAAGAGGCAGTGAGAGAGTGAGCGCAGCAGAGAGGGGGACAGATAGAGAGAGGGGTCAGGGTAATGACTGGAGACAGGTCTGGAGGAGTGGGCTGTAACGCTGTGTGTTCCACCACTAATGGGATTAAGAGCCATTCCCCCGGAGACACACACACACACACACTTGAGACAGAGGCCGTGAATGACATCGCCTCGTCGATGAATACACCCTCAGGAGTGTGTGTGTGTGTGTGTGTGTGTGTGTGTGTGTGTGTGTGTGTGTGTGTGTGTGTGTGTGTGTGTGTGTGTGTGTGTGTGTGTAAGGATGGGTTGGAACAGGGGATCAGCTTTAGGAAGAGGAGAGGACCATATTGGGCAGATTAAAGTCTTATAAAGTGTTTTCCTCTTTCAGAGATGTTCTCTCTCACTCTCACACTCTCTTTCTCTCGCTTTCTCCCTATCAGAATAAAATCTCACACCAGTCCAGAGTGGTAGTACAATGTAGTCTTACAGTGGTGCTTTGCCTACCCAACCTCTCTCCCTGCCTCCCTGCCTGCCTCACTTGAAGCCTAGCGATGGTGACACAGAAAGCTGCCTGGGAGCGTCTTCACGCGTCTGTCCTCACATCGCAACGAGAAGCAGCCTAGATCTAGCCGGCCTCTGGAACGCCCGCCCCACAGCCCACGACTTTAGCAGCATATGCTGGGTGGGTCTTGCCACTTAGGCTGCGGCCAAGGCCCGTCGGAACCAGGACTGTGTGGACAGCTGATGGATAACCCCCTATGGGAGGGAACGGAAGTGTGGGGGGGACATACTCACCGCTGTATTAACACTGATTAGACACGAGGGAGTGGCTGGGGAGGGGGGGATTTCGTCACTACGGACAACCGCCGTTCAAATTGGACTTCTCTAATCCATTATCCCCGGGCAACACTCCAGGAAGTGTTGTGATTGTGTGTGTGTGTGTGTGTTGTGTCTCTGTGTGTGTCGTGTCTCTGTGTGTGTGAGTGAGATGATGCGATGGCATGGTGTGTGTGTATGTGTGTGTTGCTGCAGTCGCTGTGTATGTGACTGTGTGTGTCTGAGGAATAGGGTCGTTCCGACACACATCAGATGTGCAGTAATTGCTGTCTCCTCTGCTGACTGTTACAGCTTGTCTGGAGAAGGGCACTCTCTGTTCACTGTTGTCTCTGTTCACTGTTCTCTCTGTACTGGGTTAGCAAAGTCTGATCACAGAGGAAGGTGGCCTGTGCACTCATACAATGAAATACCGGCAGAGTAAATTCAAATGTGAAACTGTATTTGTGCAAAGTACTGAAAAATCATTTGGTCTACAGACTTTCTTAAGTCCTATTCATTATCCACTCCTGATATTTGTCCGTGTGTGGATACCCGTACATGCATCCTAAAAGGTAGGCCGTTTGGGTATAAGAAAATAACGTTTTATAGTAGGTCGATGTGAAAATTGTAACATTTTGTATGCTTTAAATGCCAGGATGTCATAAGCATTTTGGCGTTCGTTTCATCTAGTACAGATTCGCTGCTTGCCCACCTGTGTTTGACAACAGCTGACAATCAGATAAATGGACGAATAGCGGGAAACAGCGCAATTGTGCATTATATGACTCATTTTCAGTATGGGTGAGCCTACTCCATACCTTTCTACTAAACAGTACATTCTAAATAGTATGTAGTACGATTAGTACGCAGTTTGCAGTTTTAGTAAGTAAATCAAATGTTATTTGTCACATACACATGGTTAGCAGGTGTTAATGCGAGTGTAGCGAAATGCTTGTCAAAAAAACAAAATACTGCATAGTTTCCTAGGAACGCGAAGCGAGGCGGCCATCTCTGTCGGCGCCGGTACGTAAGACAGATTTCGGACATGGAAACTCTCGTCAAAGCTCATAGCTGGTAATGGATAGAGAGGCGCATTGTGAGTGTCTATTGTGTGTATGTCCAAAAATAAAAATCTATTCAGTCTCATTCAATGAGTTAACTTGCATTTTATTATATTTTATTATTGACAAAGGGGCCTTCACATCTCTAGTTTATCAGAGCTCCATTTTGCTTTTGCTTTTCAAAACAATTAGTGAATGTTAGACAGTAATGGTAGCTTTTATATATATATATATAGTGAATAATAGCTTTTTGTAGAGGCTGTTATGTATATTTTTTTATTTAATTTTTATTTAACCTTTATTTAACTGTGCAAGTCAGTAAAGAACAAATTCTTATTTACAATGACAGCCTACCGGGGAACAACTGCCTTGTTCAGGGGTAGAACAAGGGATTTTTACCTTGTCTCCTCGGGGATTCAATCCAGCAACCTTTCAATTACTGACCCAACGCTCTAACCACTAGGCTACCTGCCACCCGAAGATGCAGTGCCTTAGACCGCTATGCCACTCGGGAGCCCATAAAGCTTTGTTCTGTTGTAGTGTGGCTATTGCCTCAGTATTAATTACTTGTAGTTATAATTAAGGCCTCAATGTATAACCTGGTAGCTAATAGTAGTAGTAGTAGTGTCTACTCAACCCACCTCTGGCCCAACACTGTCAGAGGACAGATCATCTCTGCATTACTAAACACTGTCCCTCTGCCCATTACCTGCACACAAATACACGCACGCACACATCCCTTCTCTTGGCACACACACACACACCATCTATATATACACACACACACTCCTCCCTCCTCTTGGCAAACACACACATCATTTATACACACACACACACACACACTCCTCCCTCCTCCGACACCCCTCTGCTCATAACTCAACAGTATCAGAGAGCAGCAGTATGTAGTAATAGGTGGTTCAACGTGGGATGAGCCAGGTTCACCATTGGATCTCCAATGGGGCCCGGTTCACACTCATACACAGAACACATCTCACTGGGCCCAACAGAAAGAGAAGACATTTTAAACTTTCATGACTTCTCTGAAATTGTGAATGTTCGCCTTTCAGGGTATAACCCTGTGTTCTCAAGTGCTCGCCCAATCAAAATCTGAGAAAGAGGGAGGTAGAGAGGGAGGTAGAGAGGGAGGGAGAGAGAGAGAGAGAGGGAGAGAGAGAGAGGGAGAGAGGGAGAGAGAGAGAGGGAGAGAGGAAGAGTCCAGACATCTCTATTTCAGTCGATTGTGCGCTGGTGTTCACACACACAGTAGATCACACATTCCTCATGATGTGTGTGTGGAGTAAAACACACACACACACACACACACACAAACACACACACACACACACACGCACACACACACACACACATACATAGCCCTTGTGATCTGCCCTGAGGTAAGCATGGTTTCAGCAGCACTCTATAATCAGAGGGTAGGCAGGGTTCCCTCAATGGAAGAAGCATACTTATGCTCACTCAAGATCTAAGACAAACTGTATCTTTTGTAAAGTCTTTGTTTTCACAAAAAAATAAATGTAGACCAAATAGGACACTCTACAATCAATGTATTTTTGACAACATACTACTACAGTTTTTTACAATCACTTTGGCATTCATTTCGGAACCTTGATGTCATTTTTCAAAACTCTAGACACAAAACTCACAACCAATGATCAAAATGCACATTTTTCCAATTGTTTGGATACAATATACATAAAGCTAAGATCATTTGTTCATTGAACTAAAATCACATGTTAAAAATGACACAACTTAACATCACAGTATTTCCATTTCAAAATGCAATTCACACTTTACAATCTGAGATGACTGTCTATTAATTTCATTACAATGATCTAACTATCAATTGATACAACTGCTCAAAATGATAAGTAACTGTTGCATTACTCTTAATGCATAGTTTTACGGAAACTGACTAACAATATTCCATGTTTAGATCATGAAAGTTTCAGGATAACGAGATCCATTGACACCAATTACCGTGGAACATGAACCAATTGGACTACATTATCTATGGATGTAATATTTCATAATCATTCTTTATCAGACACTGTTTCTATGGTCCCATGTACCACTTTTCCAGACCATGTTTTCAGATTTGACATTACTGTATACTTACCGGCCACTTTATTAGGTACACCTATCTACAGTGCCTTGCGAAAGTATTCGGCCCCCTTGAACTTTGCGACCTTTTGCCACATTTCAGGCTTCAAAACATAAAGATATAAAACTGTATTTTTTTGTGAAGAATCAACAACAAGTGGAACAACATTTATTGGATATTTCAAACTTTTTTAACAAATCAAAAACTGAAAAATTGGGCGTGCAAAATTATTCAGCCCCCTTAAGTTAATACTTTGTAGCGCCACCTTTTGCTGCGATTACAGCTGTAAGTCGCTTGGGGTATGTCTCTATCAGTTTTGCACATCGAGAGACTGACATTTTTTCCCATTCCTCCTTGCAAAACAGCTCGAGCTCAGTGAGGTTGGATGGAGAGCATTTGTGAACAGCAGTTTTCAGTTCTTTCCACAGATTCTCGATTGGATTCAGGTCTGGACTTTGACTTGGCCATTCTAACACCTGGATATGTTTATTTTTGAACCATTCCATTGCAGATTTTGCTTTATGTTTTGGATCATTGTCTTGTTGGAAGACAAATCTCCGTCCCAGTCTCAGGTCTTTTGCAGACTCCATCAGGTTTTCTTCCAGAATGGTCCTGTATTTGGCTCCATCCATCTTCCCATCAATTTTAACCATCTTCCCTGTCCCTGCTGA